>NW_028292061.1:0-27699 GCF_963383615.2 Lipophrys pholis | reverse complement strand
CCCAACCCCAACCCCAACCCCAACCCCAACCCCAACCCCAACCCCAACCCCAACCCCAACCCCAACCCCAACCCCAACCCCAACCCCAACCCCAACCCCAACCCCAACCCCAACCCCAACCCCAACCCCAACCCCAACCCCAACCCCAACCCCAACCCCAACCCCAACCCCAACCCCAACCCCTTACTAAACTTACATTATTATAAATTGTATATTAATTATATTATTTATATATCAATAGTTTGTGTATTAAGGGTTAAATAAAAGAAATAATAAAAATATTTATGAAGGAGTATAATGTAAATATGGAGAAGACAATGAAAGATTTCTAAAATATTTTTGTTTAATGGGAATGCTAAAAAGAGAAATATATAATGAATTAAAAATAAAAAAATTAATTCATTCTAAAATTTACTAAAGAAAATTAGATGATGATATCAACCTATTAAATTAATATCTAAAAATAAAGAGGAAAGAAAGATAAACTCTGATTTAAAATCAATAATAAGAGTTTATGAAGGGTTAATAATACAAAAACCAAGAAGTGGAAAAAAAAAGAAAAACAAACAACAGGAAAACAACAAGATCTATACAAATAATCTAAAATTAAAACACCATTGTTTTAAAAAGAAAAAAAATAAAGAAAATTTTGGAAAAGAACACTTATTTTAAGAAAAAAAAAAATCTAGGAAAAATTATAAAAACATATTTAACAAAACTCAATAAAATTTCAATATTAAATTTATTAAACTGTATAGGTAAATACTCTTTATATTTATTTATTAATAATTATTATATTATATATAGGGTAAATAAAAATAGGAAATAGGAAATAAAATAAATTCAATCACTACTTGAACACCCTTTGCACCCACAATGCATACACATAATAATTTTTCCTTCTTAAATATCTTTTTTTGGCACTCTGCAAATACAAGTGCCTTGAAAATGATGATTTCTAATTTGAATACATGTTAGACAACATAATTTTTAATATCCTTATTTCTTCCATTTAGCAATCAAATTTAAATCTGCATATTTTTATTTCAATAAGTATTCATATAATTCCCTTTTTATAGCTTTCTTTTTATAAAATAATTCATATATGTATCTTGATTTTTAATTATGTAGTTTATTGATATTCCATAATGCTTATTTTGAATAGAAGTGTACAGCATCATCTTATTTAGCTTGTAAGTCTTTCATTCTTTGTTCGAATTATAATAATATTTATTATATTTTTTACCATCCTTATGGATGTTTTTTAGTTCTTTGAGTTATTATTTTAGGCATAATCAAAATATAATATTAAAATAAATAATAATACATAAAAATAAATATTAATATTCATTATACTAAAATCTCTTTATTTCTCTTTTTTAATTTTTAATTTAATTATTTTAATTTATTTCTTTTCTTTTTACCTTAAGATTCATAATTTTGTTAATTCTATCCAAAAGTATGATTTTTTTATTTACGAACATCAGCCTATGTAATATAATTAATTTCCATTTTCTAATTTTTAAAATGAATAATTTATTTATCTTTTTTAATTTTATTATTATTTCTTTATATTTAATAAAGATTATCTAATTGCTCTTTTAATATCTTATTAGCAATACTATTCTGCATTTAATTAGATTAATAATCAGCTTTTATTGATTCCCATTCATCACTTTATAAACTGAATATTGAAATATCATCCTTATTATAAGTATCAAATAAATCATCATATTATTGTAATTGCATGAAATCTATTGTATTATTATTATCTTTTTATTATTTTTAATTAAATCTATTTAATATATGATACTCTTGAATGAATTTTTATGAATGTGGAGACTTTTCTATTATTTATTTAATCTTTTGATCAAGACCTAATTGAAGTGCTTTCTTTTTAATAGATTCTCTTTATAATAATATATATATAGTCGCCTAAATGAGTACTTTACATATAGGATCTATTTATTAATTAATATAGTTAAATAATACATTTAAAAATCTTTTGATATTTTTTTGTTATATGTAGTCTTTTCCTACATTACTCATTGACACATTCAATAATATTGCACATAAAGTTTGTGTTGTTTATACTTTTAGTTTGTTTTATTTAATAATATGCTAAATCATTTAGATTATTCCTTATTTAATTATAATCAATTGAATTTATTTTTTCATAGATGCTTTTTATAAAATTGTGAATATTTTTTGATTATATAACTAATTTTATTATTTTTTACTATAATTCAATAAAAATTTGATTAATAAATTAGATTACATTAAATATTTTATTCCATGGAAATCATTTGCTATAATTTATATTAAACTTAAAAATTAAAGTTTGACTTAATTATTAGTTTAAAATAAAGATACTAAATGTGTGAAATTCTCATTTTTAAGTTGAAGAATATCAAAATATTAAAGACAGATAATAAATTTCCTACGTTATTTAGGAAATTTTGTATATTTCTTAATTTTCATTTTAATTAATTTATAAAATTTTATTTTATATTAAGTATTGTAACCTTTAATAATCTTTTTAGCTTTTTTAATATCAATTGCTTAAAATATAATTTCCTTTTATGCAGTTTTATTAATCATTTTTTAATTTTAATTTTTAAATTATTTAAATATTTTAGAATAATAGTCAAGTTGCTTTTTAATAAATTTTACTTATTTGGCATTTTACTTCTTAGTTTAATTTTAAATAATCTAAAGCAATAATTATGAGTAATTTCTTAATTAGTTATTTATCTAAAATAATTTGAATATTTCTCTCTAATAAAAACATTTAGATTGATCTATTACTTATTTATACTTCTCTTACAAATTAATATATTCGTTTTTAAATTCTTAATTACTATATGAATTATTTTTCAATATAATCTACAATTAACATTATTATGAATCAATATGAAATTTTAAATATTGTTTTAATTATTACTTTAAATAATTTATCCACTTCATTGTAAATAAATGCTTGAAAGCAGGATGACTTTTAGGCTTTTGGATATATGGAAATGCATAATATGAAATTAATTATTCTGATTTAACTAATTATGTCCCTTTACTTTATAAGAATTTTTTAAATGATTATATTGTCTATTACTTTAATGAATCTTTTCCACCAAGATTGGGATGAATTTAGTAGATTGTAAAATAAATACGTAAATAAAATTATAGTTTAAGGTGTTATTATGTAATATTATTTAATTTAATTGTTCTTTAGAAAATTTTGAAGAAAAGATTTGCATTTCCTTTTTACATACATTGCATAAGATCTGAAAATTATATTTAATTTAAATGTTTTTATTATGCTTGAAATACTTTATTTGTTTTCTTATATCCCTTAGATTGTAAATATTCTTTTATTAGTTAATTTATAGTTTATTTGTTTACTATCATTAATTTTATTTATATGAATTAAATTAAGAATCATTTTTTGGATGAAATCAATTAATAAATTTTAAGTAATGAAAAATTTATAAGAAAAATGGATAAAAAAGTCAAAGATTTGAAGATTGGGCAATCAATTTAAGAAGATTAATTCAAAAAAATAATTTTGAAGAATAATCATTATTTTGCCAAAAAACAGAAAAAAATACAATAAAACATGCTCAAACGTATTAAATAATAAAATAAATATATGTACATTCATTAAGATCTTCTCCAAAAAAGGAACAAAGAATTTGAAAAAAACGATCTTCAATTTTTATTACACGATATTTCATCAATTTTGAAGTTCAAAAAAAATATTGAACATATAGAATTATGATTAATTAATATTTATGTTGTTCATTTAAATCTTTTATCAGGCCAATGTCTCGCATGTTATGGTATTGGTGGAGATTTAACTAGAATTGTCTTTAAATAGTTCTCATAATATTAATTATGATCTCTTAAAAATATTTTTCCATATTATTTAATTGCCATGTATCCAACTATAAGAACAAAAAATACTGCAATAGTATCCATTAGAACTATTTTTTTTGTTATGGGAGAATGTCTTTTTTCTGATATTTTACCATATAACTCTTCAGGAGAATAACCTTCATATTAAAAATCTCTTTCATAATTGTATTTGAAAGGTAAGTAATCTAATCTAGTTATTGGAGGAGGTTTATTAGTATTTGATAACTGAAATAAACTATTGGTTAATAATCTTCTTATCATTTAATTATAAATTATAATTTTATTATGACAGCTATTTCTCAACTTGATAACTGATTGAAAAAAACATGAAAAAATAATAGACTTTGCCTACTTTAAAGTGTTTATAATTACTTTTAAGAAGATTTCTTAAGTCTTTGAAAAGTTCAATAACTATTTAACTTTTGTAATTGGCAAATATATCGAAAAAGTAGCTAATTATCATTCTGAAAGGATTATATTACTTTAAAGGCATTCAATTCTTTAAAAAATTGTTAGTTAACGATAAATCAAAACAATCTTATATTTGATAGGAAAAAGTAAAAGGCAAAAAATATTTAACAAAAAAATTAAAAATCTAAATTTTAGATTGACAAATTTGTTGCTAAATTCTTATTAAAAATTAAATTCATCAATAAAATAATCATAAAATATTATAATTAAATTTTTTTTATATTTTTCTGATGAAAAATTAATTGGTAAGAGCATTTTTAAATGTGTTTTAATGAGGTAAAATTATGTAAAATAGATGAAAATGCTTTTAAAAGTGATTAAAATGGTATAAAAAATTATAAATTAAATAAAATAATATTAAAACCTAAAAAACAAATAAGGTATAAATATTTCTTAAAAAAAGTGAAAATGTCGATAAAGTTCCAATTTGACAGTTTTTATATCATTTTTAATGCTTTATATTTGTTTATTTAAATTCAATAGTTTATAATGATTAATTGAATGGATATGATTCAACAATTTCATATTAAAGCAAGATAATAATAATATTTTGAATTGTGATATGAGTAAAAATAACAACTTAAATGACCATATGAATAACGGAAAAGATGATTAGCATGACCAAATATAAGAAAAATAATTAAATGGGAAATAAGGAAAAAGACTATTTGATATTGATAAAAATATTGAAATTACTGATAAGAATAAATAAAATGGATCAAACAACTAAAAATAGAAAAAAGCTAAAAAAGCTTATAACCCAAACAAAATGTAAGAAGAAAAATCAGTAAATAATTCCGATGATTAGCCTCCCAAGGTAATATTATAATTAGATTAAAAAATAAAAATTAAAAAAAAAGAAGTTAGTTTGCTATATATGCAAAAATGAAGGAAAAAAGAAGGAATTTCTAAGATGCAAAACTTGCTAATAGAGCTGTCATCCTAAATGTTTTGAACCAAATAATAATTAATTAAAACCTAAAAAATATACTTGCAAAAAATGTAAATAATTAAAAAAAAATAATAAAATTTAAATAAAGTAAAAAATCAGTAAAGTATAGAAACTGGAAAAGAAAAATGCTTAAAAGAAGAAAAAGAGAATCTCTAAAGTATAAGAATTATTTATACCTTTAGATGATACTTAAAAATAAAAATGTAAAAAATAGAAAGAAGCTAAAAGATAGCATATAAAAGTATTAACTAATAAATTTCTTCAATAGAACACTAAATACAATTTAAATGGCAAGATTAATTTTCCCATTGAAGATAAACTTATATTTTAACATAAATAATTATTTTAATAGAAACCTTAAAAGCCTAAAGCAATACCAATTATGATGAAATTAAATACTTAAAAAATTTTTTTCTTATAAAATTTCTTTTACATTTTTAAATAAGAACTATAATTGATATAATTCTTAGATAGGAATTTAATATAAAGTTTAATGTTTCATTAAGAGTATTATTTCACAAATAATAAAATATTAAGTAATATAGTTCTTATTTATTTAAAAGACATATTTGAGAAAAGTAAAACCTAAAATGTGAAAATAATTAATGACAATATCTTCTTTGGATTATTAACTTACCTTTATTAAAGTAATTAACTTTAAAAAAATATAAATTACATCTGGCCTGAAATAATGAAATATTTAATGGGAGTACCAAGTATGTAAAAAGCATTTGATAAAGAATAATTCAAAAGTATGATTAAATATTTATGTTAATATGGAGAGGCTGGCTATATTAGTCTTTACCCTGACAAGAAATTAGAACTTTTATTTAATATTGTTGAAGGATTATACTAAATTGACTATTTCCATGACATGCTTAATAAAAAATCATAAAAAATTCAAAATCTATCCAAATAAAAAAATGAAAATGCACTGAATATCAAAAAATAGGAAAATTAACTTAATGAGGTTAATTAAAGGATTAAACAATTAAATGATAAGAATACTGAATTTCAAAATATATTAAAAGTTTTAATTAAAAGATAGGACACTATTAAATATAATAAATAATTATAGAAAGTAAAAAAATAGCTAAATAAAAAATTAATCCAAAAATAAAAAATTGAAAAATAAGTATTAGAAATGAAGTTAAGAGTAAACCATATTTCAAAATAAATTCCTTATGTTACATCTATCTATCAATATTTAGGCTCTGATATGTAAAATAATGAATATTTCTTCTGTAAATTGTAACCTTAAAATATATATATGAAAAATATTTAAAAGTAATGGTTTATTTATACTTAATAAGATGCTATCAAATTGAATAAATGTCTTAATAGAAAAGGAATAAGGTAAAAAATATTGAATGATAATTTGAACTATCACATAAAATAGAAAAAAGAAATAGACAAATATGAATGGTGTTAGCCTATACCAAAATTGCAAATTATTTAGGAAAAATATAGACAGGAGTTTTAAATTATCCAACCTCATATTGATCATCTTAAGAAAAAAATATTATAAATTTAAGAAAGATTTACTTTATATTTGATGAGAAAAAGATGTCGTTGGGCAGATTAAAAAACAAGATAAAATTATAAAATGAATTTAAGATTTGAAAAAAATCCATCCTAAATTTGTAGAATGTTAAAAGCTATAAATTAATCTTTTCTTTTTGTTGAATGTATAAAAAATGATTAGAACAGTGATTAAAATGATTTTAACAATGTATAATAACAATTTGATAAAAATTAATAAAAATTAAAAAAAATACCAATTAGACTATGGGGAATAAGTAGTTAAAAATATAAAAGAAATTATATGGATTATTTATAGAGTTGTGAAGGATTATGTGCATTAATAATTGCAACATGGGTTTTTCAATATATAATTGGTAGATATATATTCAAGAAAATGTAGAATATTAAAGCAAATCAATCAACTCAATTTGTTTAACAAATCAGATAGAATCCTCGTCTAAGATAACTAAAATAAGATTAATTAAATGAAAGCTCATAATCCTCCCCACCTCAACGGAAAAGATTATTCAGAAGATCATAGAGAAATCATAGAAAAACTATCTAAGTGATAGATAAAAATGAATAAAAGTGTTATGAATGCGGGGATTATGGATCTATGCTATGTTGCGATACATGCCCTCGAGTCTATCATTTATAATGCCTTAAATTGAAGGAAGTACCTGATGGAGAATGGAATTGTATTAATTGTTTGGAAAAGTTTACAATGGAGAGAAACACTAGAAGTAAAGCAAAATACAATAAACTTAATTATGAATGATCATTAATATTTTTTTTAAATATGTATTTGATATTACATTGATCGAATTTAAAAAAATTAATATGAAATCATCTTCTTGTTTATAATTGATTGATTTTCGATTTAAGTTATTCCAAATCAAACCATTATTTTTACTTAAAATTCAGTTTTTTTGAAAACATTAATAACCTCTATTCATATTTTCAAAAAAATAACAGTATAAAAAAAAATTAAATAAATATAATATAATCAAATTAATTATTCAAAATCAGGAAATTGATTCAATCCAATTTCATATTAATATAAAGCATATCTATATCTTAAATAACCCACTATAAAACCAAATCCAACAAAAACAATACTTTTAGGTAAAATAGGAGATTGAGCTTTTAATGTAAATAGATTAAATAATGTTCCAAATATTGACACTCCTGCAAATATAGCAACAGATTGCCAAAGTGACTAATTTAATCGAATATTTATATCATTTAGTTTAATCGTTTCCAAATTATTATTTTTTATGAATTCTTGCTTGAAATTCGTTTAATTAAAAGGAACTATTACAATATTGAATCTTTTTTTGATACCATGAATCAAACTTCAATAATTTATTCAGAATTTGTTCTTCTTATAAACTTATCTTATCAAATTAATATTATCCCATAATAATAATGCTATTTAAAAATATACTTAAAACAGTGCTATTAACATAATTAACACATTATATCGTAAATTAATAAAATATTGTTCCTTAATAACATTAATTATGGCATCCTATGAAAAGAGTATAAAAATAATCAGCATTCTATATGCAAATCTAATGACATTAAACTAGATAATTATATAATCAACTACATAAACTATAATAATCGGTCATATCCAATAATCATTAAAAGATATAAAGATAGAATAAAAGCAATTGGAGCATTATGCACTCATGATCTTAAAACAGATTTATCATAAGGAATTGTAATAAACAATTTTATAGTTTGTCCATAGCATGGTTGCATATATGATTTAAATACAGGATAAGTATAGAAAGGCCCAGCATCTAACTATTTACCTTATTTTGATATATAATAATAAAAATAGCATGTCTATTTATTTACCTGCCCATAAGAAGAACTTCTCAGAGAGCCTGATATATGTTAAACTGATGATTCCGACTTGAGATAAATTTATGTTTTAGGTGATGGGTATGGTGCTTTAGGTGTTATAGACGGATTAAGAGGAAATTAATTTACAGGGAAAATATCATTAAATTGTAAAGAATTTATTTTTCCTTATAAAAAATAATTATTGTTTAAATCTATGGACCTATTAAGGTATGAAGATTTGAGGGTAAGAAGTGATTAATGGATATAAAAAGCTGGGATTAAGTATACTAGAGAAGAAAATGCTTTATTGGGATATGATGGAATCGCTTTTATTTAAAAGAAAGGAAAGAATAATTTGGATTTTAATTAGTATTTTATTTAAAGTATTAAAAGTCATAATACTGTAATAAACCAGTTAAATAAAAATACTAATGTGAATATTGTTATTGAAGGGATGAGTTTGAAATCGATTTAATTTGCTAATAATTTAAAACAAAGATTTCCTAGTAAGAATGTCTATATTGTTGATTAATATCATTAAAATTAGGTTATTAAAGACATAGGAAAAAAAGTATTTATTTAATTAAAGAAATAAATTTAAAAAATGGGGATTTCAATGTTTATTCAAAAAAAAATAAAAAAAAATAAAGTTTTGAATTATATTAAATAAATTTAAATTTAGAAAAATAGTGGTTAGAATATTAAAATTCAGTTGATATGATAATTTTATTTTAAAATAAATATTTGAAAAGAAATTAAATAAATTTCTCTTATAAAATAGCACAATAATATAGAGATAAAAAAAATTGCTATTTAGTTGAATAAACTGGTAAATTATTACAATTTAGAAATATTCAATACAACAAATTTGGAAATCCAATTAAAATTAAAAACTCAAAAATTCAATAAAATACTTACGCATTTGGTTAATCTGCTGGAATTGTAAATGAATCTCGCTTATACAAGTAAATAAGTTAAGGGTCATTATATTATTAAGGTTATTATACAGGATTAAATATGATAGGAGGGGAACATTCAATATAATCAGCTCCATTTTTTCATTATGTTATAGGATAAAAAGAATTTTATATATATGGTCATAATGAAAATGGATTATGTTAAAAGGATAATATTAAATATGAAATTAATGGAAAATTAAACCAATGGAATTTTTTTCAATTTAAACATTTTAATGCTTTTATGTTATCAGTTATGGCATCAAAATAATATAAAAAAATATTTTTACTTTATTATTTGGCTATTTAATTTGACATAAATATTCCTGATTTAAATTTTAATAAATATACTAAATAACTTTAGAAATAATTATTTAAATCAATTAATATATAAGTAAATAAAAAATTACAAAAAATAGAAAAACAAGCTATAAAGAAACAAGATAACATATGGAAAAAATAAGTTTTATAAAAATCATAAAGACTAAAAATTTACTTATAAAAAAGAAAAAAGTGGAAAAAAGATTTAGAATGAATATTATAAATAATCAGTTTAATAAATTTAAAATTTAAAGATATTATCTTTGCCATTTACTTAAATAAGGATTTCTTCTCATATGATGTTCATATTACATTCTTTTAGAATGCTAAATTTAATGAATATGTTAGGGAGATAAAGAACGAGGAGATAAAGAACGAGGTCTGTGCCTTTAATAATAATTAGGGAAGATATTCTATTATAAAAACCTATTTTTTCTACGTTGTCGATTGCTCATTAATTATTATTGAAAATATTGATCCCTTACATGATATTAATGATACATCTGTTAATATTTATCAGAAACTCTATTTCTACCAATCATATTATTATTATGTATAATTTATTAGTTTCTAATAATATAATTTTAGATATTATTATTATCAATATTAAGTAAATATCTATCAACATGATTCTGTTTTTAGATGAATTATTTTTATAATATTTATCTTTCTAAATTAGTAATATATTATATTCTTTCTCTTTATCTATGATAGTTCTATTACATAATTTGTTATTATCTAACTCTTTTTAAATAATCTAATTCTAAATCATTCTATTTTACATTAATTCCCTTTAAATTAATTATTAATTAATTCTTCTTTATTAATTCTAATATATTAGTTATGGCTCTCTTAATTAAATACTTTCTGTTATTGGTGGTGGAATAAAAGGAGGTTAATATCTTATATCACATGGCACACAATTAGGATCACAAGGCTATAAGCAAGCTCTACAAGGAGTATTAGGTGTACACTAAATCACTCCAAAATTCCTATGTAAAACTGGTTATTTTACTTTAATATCTCTTACTATTGGCGGATATAAAGTCTAATGTACTTATGGAGGTCTTGGTTTAAACGGAATATGACTTACTCTTAATGGAGAACTTGGATTTATATTATAGTCATATTGTTATTATTTAATTAATGGCTTTTGATGTTGTTATTATTTATTTTGTATATATGGATTATTATTAAAATTTGATTATTCTACTTTAATATTATTTGAATTTAAATTTGGGTTGAATGTTATTTATCTCTTATTTTATACTTTTGCAGGAGGTATTGATTTTCTTATACCTAATATAACAGGATTTCTTTTTGGCACTTGTTAATGATTTATAATTCCTTTGTTTTGAATTTATTCATTTGACTACTATTCTTCAAGTATTGGAGATTTCGATTTTCTAATGAATTAAAGCTATTTATAATTAAGTGTGATGAATTTCTCTTTTTTATCTTTTTATCTAATAATTTATAATTCCGTTTTTAAACATTCTATGAATGAAATTAACTATGTTGGCTAGAAGGAATTTATCTACTTGGTAAAAAAAATTTATTACTTTGTATTTTCTATTTGTTTTATGGGATAGTCTAACCTGCCATTATTACACTTGGTAATTTGCGGTCTTACATTTAATTAATATATTTTTAAATTATAATTATTTATATTTATATTAATAATATATAATAATAATGATACAATAGTTATTTTCTATATATAAAAATAATTGATTGGTATTTTCCTTCATTAACTAAACTATTAATAAGGTAATTAAAATAAAATAAATTTAATTTCTATAACACTTTTTTATATGAAAAAAATAATAAACGAAATAATTTATTTAATTAAATTACATGAATAAATAAATTAATTATAAAAGATAAGTATAAACTACTTTAATGTATATAATAATAATAATAAAATAATATTAATTTATTAATAAATAATATATATTGTATGAGTGAAACTTAAACGCCAGCAAATTAAAATCAAGCAAAAACATCAAGAATTCATTCTTTGATTCATGCCAAAAGATTGACCACAGATTTAAAAAATACATCATTTTTTTAATACTGATAAACAAAAGAAAAAATTGAGAGAGACATTATCAGGATAATAATTTTAAAAACTATAAGAATAAGATTAATTGTAAATAACTAATGAAAATATCATAAAAAAAGATAAGAATACATAATTTCCAATCATGTTACAGACATTTATATAACAAATCTAGTTCTAAAATTTTAAAAGGAAAAAAAGATAATTTAATTCAATTTTACATTAGGAATTATAACTTTAATCAGGTAGATCTAGAATACTTAAAAACTTTTTATTCAAATACAAAGCGAATAAGTAAAAAAATTAAACTAATAATACTGATCAGTTAGGACTTTAAATAAAAAGACTAGATTTTGGTTATAAAAAGAAATAAAAATTATTTGAACAATCTGTTTATAAAACTAAAAAAAGTAAGAGAGATTATTAATGGGAAATTAAAAATAGAGCAACAAGTTATTGCTAAAAATATGCTAAACAATCTAATCGAGCAATATAAAATAAATAAACTTTACCTAAATGTATTAGTAAAAAATAATCAGAAAATAAAAAGAAGCAACAACCAACTAAACATTTTAAATACGCTAGTGTATTATAAGGAACTCATAAAATTTATTAAAGGAAAATGAAATCTTATAGATAATTTATTTTCAAAATGAATTTTGCTCATAATGTGAGGATTTAATTGAGATTGTTAGATTAATTGTAATATGAAAAACCATTGATTAAATATAAAGCTTTTATAGGAAAAGGAAATAACTCGAATTTGATAAAAAGTTTAATAAAGAGAAGATTTTGGTGGAGTATAATTGATGATAAGAATAAATGCAATTTTTTATGGACTCAAATTAAATACAATTAGATTTATAAAAAGTAAATTAAATTTTCAATTACTAAATACAATCAATAAATTTAACTATAAGAATTCAAAAATACTAAAAGTACTTTTGATATAAATCAAAAACAAGTAAATAAAACAAATAAAAAAATAAAACTTCAGAAAATCCATAAAAGAAATAATTCATTAACGCCATTGCCACCAGTACTACATAAAATATTTACCCAATAAGATATAAAACTCTATGGTGATGGATTTGAATAAAAGAAGTAATTCTTTAATGAAAGATTTTAAAAGTTATGTACTCAAAAATATTTATTTAAAGCTAACACATGTAAATATATACATAATCATTTTCCTAGGAATTATTACATAGGAAATAAAAAAGCTTTATTTTATACATTAAAAGTCTATTATGATAATATTTAATAAAATACATTTTAAGTGTTGCCTTTGACATTTCATATTCAGAAAGGTGTTCATGATAGATAATACAAAAGATTTGTACATTACTTCAAAAAAAAGAATCTTAAAATAAAAAAACAAATATAAAATGATTAAGAGCATGGAGCTAATATTTGGATTGTAAAGCCTGGTTAAAATACTAATAGAGGATATGGAATAACAGTCATTGATGAAATTTATTAATTAAATAATATTCTTAACAGTAAATAAAAGCATACAAATGGAAATAATAAAACATATATTGTGCAAAAATATTTAGATCAACCATTATTATACAACAAAAGAAAATTCGATTTAAGACATTTTATAGTTCTTACAAGATTACATGGTATTTTGAGAGGATATTGGTTTATTGATGGTTATGTGCGAACTAGTTGTGCTTAATTTAATATAAATAATTTAGATAATAAATATATTCATCTGACAAATGACTCAGTTCAGAAAAATCATCAAGATTATGGTAGATTTTAACCTGCTAATAAATTAAGTTATATATAATTGCAACGATACTTAAATCAAAAATATCCTAAAAAAAAATGGAATTTTTTCACACAAGTCTACCCACTTATGAAATAAATTGCCATAGATGCAATTAAAGCAAATTATTTAAGGATCGACCCAGATAAACTTTAAAACAATTTTTAAATATTCGGAATGGATTTCATGATAGACTCCGATTTCAATCCTTGGCTATTATAAATTAATACAAATCCATGTCTTGAAGTACCTTGCACATTAATGTAGAGAATAATTCCAACTGTAGTTTAACATTCATTGAGAGTCAGTTTAGATGTTTTATTTCCTCCACCTGCACATTATCCTAATAGTCAAAAGCATCTTGCTCCAGATAATGTATTATAAAATTTAAGACTTTAACTTATATTCGATGAACAGAGAGATGGCCCTTAATTGAATAAATTATTTAAGAAGAATAAACTAACTTAACCCAATTTGGGAATTATTTCAGAAGAAGAAGATTAATATGATGATGATGGGAAATAGTTGGATGATGATATGATGATTTGATTTCTAAATAATAATAAATCATGATTATAATAAATTAATATTAATTAAATGGAAAGTATAAATATAGAAATTTGTTAAAGAGTTTTTTACTCTAACTTGCATGAAGTTTCTTAAATTGAAATCGCTAATAAATTTTAAGGGAAGAAATTATGCATATTTAATTTCAGTGATAAATAAAATTCCTTTAAAAATGTATGTGTATTGTTATTATAAGTTTGATGTATGCTTTCCTGGATTTCCATATCCTCCTATAACTATTCTACTTAATTATTGTAGGAAAATAAAACAACAATTAATAAATGATCCAACTACAGTTTGCTTAGTATATTGTAATAAAAATAAACAAAAATCAACTATATTTTTAACTTTATATAATCATTTAAAATATTAAATAAATATTTAATAAGCATACTTAAAAATATAAAAATTATTGAATGGTAAATTCCCTAAATAATTATACAATATAAATGAAAATAAAAAAAAGAATGGAATTTATTTAAATAAGATTTAATTAAAAAATATTTTTGCAATTCATGATAAGTTTTAGATTTACTTATAAATTTATGATAATTATGGTACTATGATTTATAAATCTATTTCAGTATAAATTAAGTATATATAAAAAGGATTTGAAATAGAATAAAATTATCATAATATCTGTTTAGTAGATAATTTTTTAATAAAAATATATAAGAAATAAAAAAATGTTATAACTTCAATTATTAAAGTATTTTTAAATTGTAATTTTATAGTTAATAGTCCAATAACAATAAATATGAATGAAATTGAAAAAAGAAAAGGATTTTTATTAAATTAATAATTTTGTGCAATTTTACATTATTAAAATGCGTAAAAAATAAATCAATTATAAAGTTGTTATATCGCTTGCATTAAAGATTTTTATTAAAAGAAAAATGAGAACTAATAAACAATAAATTAATAAATTTTTTTGTCAGATTACTTCAATAAACTCTAAAATGAGATAGATAATTAATAATAGAATAAATGGTAATAAATAAGATAATAATGAATAGATATATATTTCATTCAATAATTATAAATTCCTATGTTTATTTAAATACAGAAACAAGGGATGCCATTTGAATATACTATTAACATCCCAAACTCAATCTATATTAAATATCTGTAAGTCTGTTTATTATATGTGAGATCTTTCTCTTTTATATTACTTTATCTATTGTGTAGTTCATTATCTACTTCAATAAACTTTTTAATGAAATTCCTCGTTAGGTAAGTAGACTTTTCAATTTATTATAAACTATAGCAAAATTATTTTTTTAATTTAAAATTAAAATAATTTAGTTGATTGTATAAGGACTTACATTGCAAGTCATTTAATAAATATCATTTTCCTCTAAAATTTCTATTCTATTAAGTTTCCCTTCATTTGAGAGTTCAACCGATTGCAGCATATTAACAATCCTTCTCATATCCCCTTAACACTTCTCAAATAATGCTTTTTAAGCAGATTAACTTATTTTAAGTGATTATTGGGTACATATGTCTCTAATTCTAGGTCTTGCACATTCAAATGGAATTTGAGGGAATTTGAACCTTGTGCAACGTGATTGAATAGCTGGTATAATCTTAGATAAATAATTGCAAATAATACAAAATCTCGTAGATTGCCAATATTTTTAAATTATTCTTCGGAGGGCAAATTGAGCCGCATTAGTCATTGAATCCGCTTAATCTAAAATGATCAATTTAAGAGTATTTTTAACATCTTTATATATTGCAGTAGTTCCTGCAAAGTCTTTTATTTGTTTTCTTACTACTTAAATACCCCTTTCATCACTTGCATTTAATTAAAGTACCATTGACCCATAATTGAATCCATAAATTTATTTAGCTAGGGCCATTATAGTTGATGTTTTGCCGGTACCTGGTGGACCATAAAAAATAAGATTTGGTAATTTACCTTCATGAATGAATTTTTGTACTTATCATAAATATACATGTTTAAATTATTGATTAGTGACTTACCAATTATGCCAATTTTTTAGGTCTATATTTTTATGTCCAGGTTTGATTCTGTTTGTATTTTGGCTAATTTAGCATCTTAGATTTATAATTATTATTATTATAATAATATTCAGAACGTTTAAAAGGAAATCATTTGTTTCTTATATTCTTGATTTAGTAATATACATACATTGTAAATTATTAAATGAAGAATAATCTAAATCTAAAAGTACATATATAAAAAAAAATATATATCATATAAAAAATAATGACTGCACATGTATACTTTAGTAATATGCATATAAATTAATATTCATTTAGAAGCTTTAGCAAATAATATCTCTCTTATAGAGACATATTTCTCAATTACCGCTTCTTATTAATGTTAATGTTCTTCCCATTCAGAGTCAATAATTTATTAATCTGATAATATATCTTATTGCTATTTGGGTATTAATATATCAGTTTATTTAGTAAATGCTTTCTTCCATTATTTCTTTTATTAACATTTTTTAGCTTTGAAGGTATATTTCTAACGAATTTGAGAATTGGCCATCTTTTGTAATTCCTTATAATGAAATAACCTTTTTCTTTTTTTCTTAATCTTATTTACGTATTTTTTATACATGAATTTTACTAGCATTAAGTTTAATTGATTAATTAAAAAGTTTTTTTTTTTATTCTTTCTATCTATTAGTATTTTCTTTTTACATTGACATAATATGTGCTAAAGTAGTAGCATCTATATCTTAAGATTAATTTTTAATAACTCTTGTTTTAGTGGATGGGCTAACAACTACTCCAATCATTTAAATTAATAATAATAATAATTGATTCATTAATCTAAATATGCATTATAAACTACATCAAATTATTATGGATCTTAAGACATATCTAATTAATCAATTTAGATAATTTGCTCTCTTATCTTAAATGCTTGATAAAATCTCCAATGGATGAGTATAACGAATAGATAAAGTGTTATTTAGATTGGTAATCCCCAATACTCATAATTATTCTTTAAATGTTAATCAATTAATGAAAGAACTAATTTAATCAAAGTAAATACGAGTATTATTAAAACTAGTAATATATATAATTGTTGATCTTTAGGTTTAGATCTTTTTTTAGTAAGATTGTATATGAATGCTAATAACAACATTATTAAAAACGAATAGAATATTTATTCAAGTATGACAATTTTAACAATTGTCATAATTAAACAGATCCATAATGCAGCAGTCTCCATTTCAAATAATTTTTAACATAATCTGTTATAGTTGAATTGAAATACTTAATTATTCATAAATATAATCATTGTTTTAATTGTGATTTAACACCTTCTATCTTTTATTTTAGTACTTATCGATCAGCAAGATAATAATTCTTTATAGGTTTTAACTAATTATCAAATTAATATACAAGTGGAATACCTGTTGGTATATTCAATTATACAATATCTGTATCACTTATATTATCTAAATGTTTAATAATTGCCCTAATTGAATTTCCATGTGCTATTATTAACAAATTCTTTCCTTATTTAATATGTCTAGTAATCTAATCATGCCAAATTGGTAATACTCTTTCAATAGTTTCTTTAAGACTCTATGCTAAAGGTAATAATTTACTATCTATATCCATATATCTAACATCTTTATGAGGACATCTTTAATCATTAATTTAAAGGGCAGGTGGTGCAACATCAAAACTCCTTCTCCATAATAACACTTTTTATTAACCATGCTTTTAAATAGTTTATTTCTTATTTAATCCTTGTAATGAACCATAATGTTTCTCATTTAATCGCCAGCATTTAGTAATTGGTATATAATGATTATTCATTGATTAAGACACATAATGAGATGTTTGAATTGATCTTGAAAGAACTGATGTATAAATCTCATCAAACTTGAATCCATTTTGCTTTAAGATTGATCCTGCCTACTTTGATTATTTTATACCTTTTGAAGATAGTTTGATGTCTGTCCATCCTGTGAATCTATTTCCTTTATTCCAAAGACTTTATCCATGTCTCATGAAAACTACCTTGAAAGAAGAAAAATTATATGTTATTTTTATATTCATTATTATTATTTAGTTATTAATTAAGGATTTATGTAAACAATTTTATGTTACATTTATATTAATAATACATAATTTTATTTATATTAATCAATTAATAATAAATATACTTTTTATATACTAAATGATAAAGATAGATGACTTTGACTGGAATAAGGCAATAAACTAAAATTAATTACGTATTCCTATAATTTTAGGAGGTCAGACCAAATCAGGAAAATCATACTTTTGTAATAGACTAATTAAATAATAATAAGAACAATAAGATGAAGAAGACGATGACTATTGCTAATATTAAATTTTCCCATAAAGTGTTTAATCTATGACTGCAATCAATCAATTCTTTTATACTAATGCTACTTCATAAAAAATAGAAATGACTCAAGTACATAGATAAGACATTTAGTGTAATTTTATTAATGATATACATTTAATTTACATTAATAATAAAAATATTTAATATAATAAAATAAAAGATAAGAGTATTATAAAAACTTTTCATAAATAAAAAAGGGAAAAAGTGTATTCAATAAGTATTTAGTAGTTAAATGAATATAAAGAATATGTTTGTTTCAGGCAAAATAAATTAATCTTGAATTAAAATATTTCTAATAAAGTTTGTTTAATTGATAGAATGGGATAGAATGACTATATAAATAATAATTAATTAAAATTAAATAAATAATAAGAAAATGTTCTTTCTTATTATTATTTTAATTACTAAAATTTTAAATATGGGATAAAAATAGTTATTTTGGATTATAATAAAGGGGTTGATAATAAAGATAATAAATAAGTAATCAAAAGATAAATAAAAAATTATAAAAATAATTTTATTGTTGTAATTAATTTAATTAAACACTTTTAAATTAAGAAAAATTATAAACGTGATTAAATACTTTCTTTCTTAAATATTAAATATAAACTTTTAATCAAATTATTTTATGAAATATATAAAGAACTTTAGTCTAATTAATAAAATATTATAGATAATTTATAACATTATATGAATAACAAAATATATAAATAATTTTTTTAAGATAAAAAATAGGATAATTAGAAACTAAAATTTTATTAATAAAGTTAAATATTTCAATAATTTTAAAAAAATTATCCTTTGAAAAATATTTTCTTTTTATTTAGTTAGCATCCTTAAACTAAAATAATTAAAATTAAAAAATTTAAATAACTATTTATTAATTAATTTGAAAGATTTAAAAAATATTTATAAAGATTAATCTTTTAAATATAAAAAAAATGGAAATAAAAAATTATATTTTAATTAAATAGTAAATTGTAATTTTTTAAAACTATTTATAAAAATAATTATCTATTAATCAATTAATAATAAATTGAAAAAATATAAAAACAAAAAAACTTATTTTGTAACAATATATAATTGGTGATAATTTTAAGCATGAAAGATATCCAATTATATATTTAATAATTAATAAGATATTATGAATAGAATAGATAAAAATTTGGTAAATGTGTATCTTAATTTATTAATTTAATTAATATTTTTATTAATAAACAGTCCATTATGATTTTAATGAAAATTTAATAATCTATTAATTAGTATTTACTTAATTTTATTATTTAAAAAAAGTATATTGAGGTTTCACTAATTTAAATGATTATTGATTAATTTAATTAAAAAACTACTAATTATAGTAAATTCTGGAATAAATATATGAATTTTATTCAATAACATTTTAAAAAATGTTAATTAACTATTATGTTGAAAGGAATTGATGAAATAAAATTTCAATAGCATATTAAATAAATTTCAAAAAAATAAAATTAATAATATACAATTTCTTTTATAGATATTTTAAAATATTACTTCAAAATTTAAGTTTTTGATGACTTATTCAAATTTTATTAAGTATCTTTACCTAAACTTAAAAAAATTATGCCTAAAATGTTTGTTGATTTACAGAAATTTGCTAATAAAGAGTTTGTTTAAATACGCAATAAATTAAATTATATAAATAAAATTTAAATTATTAAAAATAGAAATGAGCTTTATAAATTAATCTAAAAAATATAAGATAATATTAAAACAATTTTAGAAAGTTTGAAAAGTTATAACAATATAAATTGATATAAATTGTAATTAATAAATTAACTAATTTAAATGTTTTATTTATTATTATTTATTAATTTTATTTTATTTATGCATAGTTAATCTAGTTTTATATCTGGAGGAGACTAAAAAGATATATAATCATATAAAAGAAGATTGAACAGAACTCTTGAAAAGAATATAGTTTTGTAGTAATAAATCTAAAAAATAAAAAAATAATTGAAAGGACAACGTTAAAAAGCAACACATAACATATCATAAATAAATAGAATTGCCAGATAAAGATTAGAAATAGATTAACGTATAAAAATATCTCCTGAATTTATGGCCCAAAAAAATGATAAACCTAAATAATCTATGCACTTTTTTGTTAAAAATTATAATGAAATGGAAGTTTAAAGTAAATGTTTAAAGAATCATTTTTAAATGGTTAAATAATTATTAAATAAAACTTATAAATAAATATAAGTTTTAAACTAAAAAATTTAATCATAAAATAAAACTCATTAAAAAGAGAATCAATAATTATCTGTACAATTTATAAATTATAAAGAAAAAATTTAAAATCTAACTATTTAGAATTAATAATTAAGAAAGAAAATAATAGCTATTAGATAAAAGATTGCAGATAAGCAATAAAACATTACAAGTATTGCATTAGATGTAGATGCTATAAAGCCAGCCTATTTATAAGTAAAATAGAATCTTTTCCAAGAAAAATCATTTTAATAAAAGAAAATAACTTAATATTTAACATTATATAATCAACTTAAAAGTTATGCATAGAAACAATAAAACGATTTAAGGAAATATCAATCGAAAATATTTCTAATAACTAAAAAGAAATAGGATCTTTAAATGTAATTTAATAATAAGCAAATTGTCATAATACAATAGTTAAAGATAAACAATATAGACAAAATAATGATATTTATATTCATTTTTTTTTATTTAAGCAAAATCCATAACAATCCTTTTCAGAATGCCCTATAAATATATGAGCAGATTTACATATTTTGCAATTACAGTTACAATTATAATAATTGCTTGCTTAATTCTAACGTATAGTTTTCCATTAATCATTTTAACAATCTTATTAACAATTGAAAATACAATGTATATGCCTATTCTTACAAGATTTACAATCACATGAACATAATTTATTACCATGAAGATGATAATCAAGAACTGAGTTTTATACCAATTTCATATTTAAAAGTGTTTCATCATGAGGATTTCCATATTGTCTATATCCTCTTTGCAAATATATATAATTTTTATCTTTATGAGTATAACCCGATATGAAATTATTAGTTGAAGAATTTATTTTAATTCCGAAGGGAAGCAGTTTATTATAAGTTTTAAATATTTCATCATAAATAATTCGTCTCATGGAAATACCATTAAAATCAGCGAAATTATTATGAAATGTGCATAATTATCTACTTTAAATTAATTAATAGTGACATTATGCTGAGCAGGTGGCCCTTAATTAAAATAATACTGTTCCACAAGTGACACAAATTGCTGAATGTGCTTTATTTTATAGTAAATTACCGCATGGACATTTACTTTTTCTCCATTCATATTCAAATAAGTATCCTTGATTAAATTGATTAATTTTAATATTATTTGTTAATGTTGCTGATGTCATTAAATAATTATTTGCTAATCATGTAAATACTTTTTGTATAACAATGTCTTTACTGATGTTAATTTATACATATATAACACATTGACTTTAAACATGAAGTGCATTGTTAATTTGCAAATGGATAATTGTCAGTGTCTTAATGTATGCATTTTTATTTCATTGATTTATTGACTTATTTTCCTTGTTCACTTATTTTCTTCATAAATTTAGTTATTTTTTTCATAATAAATAATGATCAGTGAATAATCATAAGTAAAGAGTATAGACATGGAATTAATCGATTTATCTAAAGAAGATATAAAAGTGAATAAACTCAGAAAGTTAAAATATTTTGCTGAAAGAGAAATTAAGTCACTTATCACTAAGATTAATTTTTATAATAGGAAAACTTAATACAATAATAAAAAAACATAAAAATATAAACGAACAATGGTAAAAGTGTACAACACTCGATAATCATATTAAAAAAAAAAGAAATAAAAGTCGTATATAGAAAAACATAATAAAAATAAAGTTAATGTGTTAAAATAAAAGATTAAATAAATTAAAGATTAATCCTTTTATAATAAATAGGTTTGGAAAGCTATTAATGGAGAATATATAAAAATCAGTATTTTGCAGAATCAATAATAAAAAAAAATATTAAAGGATAATATTGAATTACATAAAAAAAAATTATTTTAAGAAAAGTATCTAAATGCTAAATAAAAATATTAAAATAAAAAATTAAATCAAACTTATAATATTAGAGCTAGAAATTTGAAATTATCTGATTAATTAAGATTTTAAACTCAACAACTTAAAACTAGAAATTAATTTATTTTATAATAAGAAATAAAAAATAAGCTTGTTATAAAAAATAATTTATAAATTTAAATTGATAATAATGCTATTTATACTGATAAATTTAATAATCAAATGTAAAAACTTAAAGGGGTTGGGGTTGGGGTTGGGGTTGGGGTTGGGGTTGGGGTTGGGGTTGGGGTTGGGGTTGGGGGTTGGGGTTGGGGGTTGGGGTTGGGGTTGGGGTTGGGGTTGGGGTTGGGGTTGGGTAAATAAAATATCTTAATCATATTTTACAAACAAGTTTATTGATATTTTTATTGAACTTTTCACATAAAAATTACATCATTAATTTTTTATTTTAAGTAGACTAGATTTATTTTATAAGTCTGTTTAATTATTTCTATAGCCATCCTTTTTGATGATAAATATTTATTAATTATTTATTTTGCGATTATAATTTGATAGTTTTAGTTTAATTTTATAAAGTTTTTGTTTTCAACTATTAAATAATTGTTTATTTATTGATATTTAATTATAAAATATACATTTAATATTTTTGCTAGATGCTTTTATTTATATGATAAGATTATTCAATAATTTATTTTAATTATATGATATGTTCCTTTTATTATTTTATCTTAATTTTTAAAGAAGAATTTTAATTATTTAATTAATAATAATTATACTATAGCTAATTAAATTATTTTTCAATTTTTATATACTTAAACAATTTGTTTTAAATTTCTTAAATTTTATTTTTAGTTTCCAATATTTCAATCTCTAATTAATGATTAGAATTTTTTAAGTTTTGATTAATATTTTCTATTTTTTTTATTTTTTATGACCATTATTGTTCACCTAACATTAATTATTTACTAAGATATTTAATTTCTTATTATTTTTTATTTTAATTTTATTAGAAATTAACTAGATTTTATTCAAGTTTAATAATCTAGAATTTTAGATTTTAAATTTATAATTTTGATTATTAATGTAATTGATAATATTTTTTCTTAATTTTTTCTAATGATTATTTTTACTGCATTGTAATATGTAATTCTTTTTAGATATGTTAACATTTATATATAAATTTAGATAATTAAGAAGATTTTTATTTAATTGATTAATTAAGTAAAGTAATATTAGTTTTATATTAAAAAATTTCCATTTTAAGTGATTATCTCTAAAATTAAAGTTATTTAATTCTTTTGAGATATGTTTAATTATTTTTCTCTTTCTTGAATTGCAATATTTATTTTTTCAATTAATCATAGTTATTTTGTAAATTCGCATGACAAATCTTTAAATCTTTATTTTAATCCTTAATCTTTACATAATCATTTTAAATAATGAATGCCTATCTCTCCATACTTTATTATCGTTAATTTTATAAAGTCTACATATTATAAATAACTCATTATAAGATATTTATATAATACATTATTATTTTATTTATTTATATATCATTATAGTCATTCATGATTGAACTAAATCTTTTTAGCCCATTAAGGAAAATCAATGAAGGGATTAAAAACAAAAAAGTAGAATAAAAAAAAAAGAAAGAAGGAATAAGAAAGAAAGAAGAAAAGAAGAAAGAAAGAAGAAAGAAAAACTCCTCTTCTATGATTTGGTTTTGGATTATTATATATATAATTTGTAAAAATAGGTTCTTAAATATCAATAGAATAGGCATCTTTCCATAAAAGAGATCAATTCATTATATTAAATATTACTACTTATATATATGGGAATTATTTAATGTGGGTTGTAGATACTGCATCACTTAGCTTATTTAAAATATTACAAGATCAATTAATGAAATATTTCCCTGAATATTCCATGGAAGAATATTAATTATAATATATTACAGAAATAGAAATAAAATATTGACTAACTACTTAATTAATACATTCATGTATGAAATGGGAAATATCAATTTGCAATTTTTCTGGTTATTTAAATTTATAAAAAAAACAACCTATAAATAAGTGACAAATAGTATGACATTACTGAATATAAACTATCAAAATTGATTTGAATAAAAATATTATGAATTTATGATATATTATTGATATTAAAAATTTATTCTTATTTTTTTAAAATAAATTAATAAATAGTATTATTAAAATTAATTCTTATATATATTATTTATAAATGACTGTCATAAATGTTTTAATAAAAGGTATAACTGATAAAACTCTTTCGATATAAATTGATACAAATAGTACAGTATAGTAATTAATGAAAAAGTACTTATAAAAACATGGAATATCATTTATAAGGGATGATTTTTATATTATTTATACAAGTAAAACATTGGAATATAATAAAAAACTTTCTTAATATAACATAAAAAACGATTCTAAATCTCTTAGTTTTGGGTAGATTAAAAGGAGGGAATAAAATTAATTTGACAATAAAAAAAATTAATGGAGAAGAATTTATATTATAAAAGCTTTAATAAACTATGACAATTTAGTAATTAAGATCTTCTATTTTTTCATTTTCCAAATAAACTTAAAATTTCAAATTATTTAAAGGTTAAAAGTAAATAGTAAATATTAAATTCACATTAAAACTATATACTATAAAAATAATGATAAATTAAGATGCTAAAAACAACAATTATCATAAATTTTTGATCTAAAAATACTAACTTAATAGTAAGATATTCTTGGATTAGATACAGGTTCTATAAATGTTAAAATGCCATGTGGACATGTCATTGGTAGAGATGGGATGACTTTATTTATTAGATCATTATTATCATCTAAATAATATATAATTAAATGCCCCTAAAATAAATGTCGTAAAGTGTGGGATTATTAATTTTGTGCAAAGATAGGATGTTTGACTTCTAAGTAGAAAACATAATTTTAGAATAGAATTGCTAAAAATATGGCTTAAGATGTGTTTGGAATTATTTAATGCAAAGTTTGTCAATCACTTCTATTTTGCCCATCAACTATAAAAGAGTCAAATATTATTTGTAAAATATGCTAAAGTAAAGGTAAAAAAACATAATTTTGTAAAATCTGTTTAAAAGATTGGCAAAAGGATCATGAAAAAGCATGTGATAAATAAAGAAATTAACTATTACAGAATTGTAAAACGATTACAATAATTAACACAAATAATGTACCATAATACAGATCATGCCCTAAATGCACTACTATAATACAATTTAAATCAGGATGTAAACATATGTCTTGCTTTATTTGTAAAACTAATTTTTGTTTTGTTTGCTTAAAGCTAATGAAATAGGGAAAGTGGCAATGTGGTAGCTATAATTCACTATGTTAAGTTGCATCTAAACAAAAGATTGAACAATCTTCATGATTATCATTATTTATTATTAAATATTTAGTATAAATAACTATTCATATTGAATTTATTGGTCCTTTTTATAAAGATTAATTACATTCAATATAATTACTAATATTTTAACTATTATATATATTTTTTTAGTATAGATCAACATAATTACATCTAATTTGTATATATATATATGTTGTTGAATTTTTTAAATTATTTATTAAAGTTTGTTTTTATTGGGAACTTTTTTTTAAACCAATCTTTTACAATCCAACTAATTATAATTATATTTTCGTATCTTTTGAATTTTTTAATTTTGTAACACTTTCTATTTTTCTTTTTAACTAAAATAAAAATTTATATTTTAATATTTAATTTTATATTGATGTAACTGATAGAATAAAGTCCCATGAAATATCTTATAAACGAATTTTTTCCAAGTTAATCGAGGAAATAATATATAATTATTTCAAATAATTAAGGACTAGTACGAATTAGTTAAGAACTAAAAACATTGTCATCACTAGATATAAAAAAATAATATTAATAAGATCAAAAAAAAATTATTAATTAGAAAATGAATATTATATGAGCTGTTAAATAAAAAAATCATAAATAAATTAATTTATATCCATATAGTTTTTTTAATGTGAATTTAATATTTAATATTTACTATTACAATTAAGTAGTTAGTCAATATGTCAATATATTATTGTATTTCTACCTATAGAGACATATTATAATTAATCTTTTATGATAAATCAAGATAATAACTGTAATGAATTGATAAAATATCAATACTTTTTTATACACTTCCTTGACTGAAAAATTGTTATCCTTGTAATATTAAATTTTTAACATCCATTTGCTCTATTTTACAATGTTTTACTGTTGCTTAGATATTAGCTATGCAATCTGTTTTAAATGGTAATTAATATTATTAATTATTTTCAATAATGTCGTAGTCTTGTTTATATAATTGAATATCTGTACTACGACATAAATCTCTTAACGTAGCTATTTTATTAAATGGTAAATCAAATCCTTTCCATTAATCTATACTCTAAGGTAATATAAATTTATATCTGTTATCTCATAACTAAGTTATTTTTTATCTTACATATTATATTAATTATTATTATCAATTTATAATGTGAATTAATGTATGATATTAATTATATTATATATATTATAATATATATAATATATTAAGAACAAATAAAATAGTTATTCATCAAATAATATATTAATAAAATAATATAAATTATTATATATTTATATTTGGGGTTGGGGTTGGGGTTGGGGTTGGGGTTGGGGTTGGGGTTGGGGTTGGGGTTGGGGTTGGGGTTGGGGTTGGGGTTGGGGTTGGGGTTGGGGTTGGGGTTGGGGTTGGGGTTGGGGTTGGG
>NW_028292062.1:0-41383 GCF_963383615.2 Lipophrys pholis | reverse complement strand
CCCAACCCCAACCCCACCCCAACCCCAACCCCAACCCCAACCCCAACCCCAACCCCAACCCCAACCCCAACCCCAACCCCAACCCCACCCCAACCCCAACCCCAACCCCAACCCCAACCCCAACCCCAACCCCAACCCCAACCCCAACCCCAACCCCCCCCAACCCCAACCCCGATGGTGGTAATTGATGGAATTTAATTGAAAGATCATTAGACACAAGGAGTGACTGTCTCCCTCAGCACCTTGCACAGTTTTCTGGCTTAGCTTTATAGTCCTTCTTCAACTCCTCCTTGCCATCATTTACTAGATTCAGCCCTTTCTTCTATTGCTCACCTTCATCTGAATGCATTTTAACCAGCCGGTCAATTATATCAGAGAACATTGCTAATACTCCATTGTCCAGTCACTGCAGAGATTGAGTAGAAGCCTTCCTGCTTGAGATCATTCTTGATGTAATCGCTTATCACCAACTAAGGAATCACTTTGTCAGCCAGGTCCTCCTTGTTTCCAGCGATGGTCAGCAGACACGCTCCTGGTTCTTGAATCTAGGAAATTAGCTCCATCCAGCTCTCTAGTGATTACATCGTCAGAGTTTGTCAGTCAAGTCGAACATCAGCACGATCGCATTGGCATCCCGGATGTAATTCAGGATTAGAGACCGGTATCTTTCCTGGCCGGCAGTATCCCAGAGTTGAAGACGGAAAAGTACGGCCATGACTGTGAATGACCTTAACAAAAAAATCAACTCCTATGGTGGGTGCAAGTTGCCAAAGGCGTGGTGGTTTAAGCGATGTAGCGATTGATGACGGATGTCTTGCCGACTGCGTGGTTGCCAAGAAAGACGAGTTTAAAATTTTGGATGGGCATACTGAAAATAAAAATGAAATCAAACAATCCGGACAAGCTGCTGACTTATCTAGTGTTTAATGAAGTTTTCTGCTGGGGAATTACCATCACCATGGTCTTGTTCGTGATAACTCACACTTATTTATTGATCCCTTACGCTATCATGGGTGGCTCTCTGGCATTAGGCTCCATCTTAATCTTCACCTACTACATGTGCAACCAGGACCTACTGCTCCAAAGCTACATTCGCTCAGTATTGTCAGCCTGCATCACCCCTCTGATCCAAGGCACGAAGATAAACCGAGTAAACGTTGATTTTTTATCTACTGATTCGATTATGCTTCACCAACCTCCCAGCTGGTTTTTGTGGAGTGTTAATGGATCTGGAGGAGATCGATCTGGCCTGGATGGTGTAGGTGTATGCCCTTTAACATGTGTGCTGGTGCTGATGGTGGAGGTGATCCTGCTGGTTTTCTGGGAGGTTCAAGCGTTCAAACGACTAATAGACGGATATTGAAAAGGATAAGAATGATCTCATCGATGAAATGTGAGAGTCAATTCAGCTTGTGCAGATTTAATATTTTCATCTCAATGTTTAGACGTGTCACTAGGAGGCTTGAAATGCTACGTCTCCAGCCTGGCAGGAGATGGCTCTTCACCACCTTCCTCACCTTCTGGTATGTCTTCCGATGTCTGCAGTATGGCTTCTTCGCAGTCACCTATTTCATGTCCCTCTATCAGCTATTCCTGCTGGTACAATTCTGCACTCCCTCAGGATTGCCAGACCCAAACGATGAGGAGTTCGAAATACCTTCAAGTGGAATGCTGACCAGCCAACGACCAATTTGACGAGTTCGTTAACGATTAGGATCGACCTTTGTTGCGCAAGATTCCTGAGTATGACTACTGGACGAGCTGCACAGGAATTTTGTCAATGGGGTTGATATGCACTTATCTGCACTTTTTGAACATCCCAATATACTGGCCTTTCCTGATGGTGTACGTGTTAGGACTGGCCCTTTACACCCTTCGAAAGCACTTTATGCACATGCGGCGTTACGGCTACTCAATAAAGGATTTCCTGCGGAAAGGCAGCAACAAATGAGATTGTTAAATAAATCATTGGCTAATACTGATTTTATGGGCAAGTAAAATATACTCATTTATTTATTTATTTTAATTATAATAAGTAATCATTCCCCATGACTGAATCAGCCCCCTTTTTGAGGAATCTAAGAAAATCTCATACTCTCAAAGTCGTAACAGCTAGTAGCTGGTTGAGATTAGACCCTTTCAAGGCCAGCCCTGTCCCAGTACTCATGCTGCCACCAGACCGGATCCTACTCAAACGGGAGAAAGACTACCGCAGAGATTAATGGATCCAGCTCCACCTCTACTCAAAACACAACAACCTCTCTCTTAAAATGATAGTTGAAAGAATAGTATGTACCAGTAGAACCCTTGATGAGCAAGTCAAAACTGAAATCGTCAAGAATATCGAGGGCTGTGAATTCTCTTCTTTTATTGATTTTTCTAAGTGTTTTGTCCATGCTTGCTCTGCGAAGATAGCATGGAGATACCTCTACCTCTTGGTGCCATAACAATTGCAAGGGCAAGCTGTCTGAATCTCTTCTCAAAAGTCTCTACAGATTTATGGAAGATGCGTCTGCCAGGCAGCCAAAAGAGACCATCACAAGATGCAAGACAGTGAAAATAAGCAGTAGAAAAAGGTATACAAGGGGGATGCTGAACTTAGGAATGATGGTCAGGAGCACAAGTTCAGAGCCCCCGTCTGGTAAATTCCACTTTTGACACAAGTAGTGAACCAGCTGTTTATTCTATTTTATTCATTATTCGGAATCAAGCTCACATCTTTAGGATGGCCTTGTACATCGACTCTCGTAGCTTGTCTCTGTTTCTAGTGCATGCTGCCGGCTCGGTCTAGGTTAGGTGACTTTTCATAAGGCTTGCTCGCGCCCATCGTGTCCCCTATGAAATACAAGTTCCGTAAGTCATTGTTTATGCACTCAATCCGTCTCTAATCGAACTTTATATCGATTTCTGATGCCTGGAACGATCCCTTTGCACTGACAATGATCTCTTGCAGGTGCACCAGCTTCATCTCGAAATCAGTCTGGATTGTCTCAGTGATGTAGCGTTTGTATTCAGTGCCTGATGAAGAAAGTACTGTTAAGCCCATTCTCTAATCGGTTCAGTTCATGCAGAATTGCATCTAGTCGGTCGTACACATCGTTAAAAGCCAGGGGAGTGATTCTTCCTTGAGACTTCAGCTTTTACTCTATGGCCGCTTAATTGTCACGGAAGCTTTTTTCAATCATGCCCATGAGGTGAGTTTTCATCTGGTCATACTGTGCACGTAGCTTGTCCTGCATCCTAGCGAAATGAGCATGAGCAAACCCTTCCATTTAATCCCTCTGGTTTTGAATCTGGGACTTTAGTGACTTGATCAGGTCCACACACTAGTACTTCGCCTTAGGAAAGGTGGAATCTGCTGTTAATTTGACAACATTTTCTTTGACATAGCGATGAGAAAATGCCTAATTATAAACATTCTCTTGTCTGTTGAAGGCATTTTCCTCGCGTCGGAATTAGCGTGCTCCTGTATGTCCCGCATTGGATCTGTCAGGCGGATGGTCGTAGATCTGACTGGAAGTGTAATCCTTAAGGTAATCGTTAAGGCTTAGTCTCTTAGCCATTTCAAATAAATTATTTTAATCGTCATTCTTGATTCCTCTACAAAGAGTTAACCTCATTCTTCAATTGCTGTGAGTAGCGAGTTATTCTGGTTTTGAACCCAGGCCGTCCATCTTTGCATCTGGGACAGATGAATTACCGACTATGCAGTTAAGCCTCGCTAGTGTTTCCTTCGAATCCAACACATTTATAATGAAACCCAATCCCTGCAGAACGAACATTCAAGCATATCCTAACCCTTGAGATAAGGTCTCTTGCAGACGCAGAAAATGGTATCTTGGTTCTTCTCATCATCCAAACGAATCTGCTACTCTTTTTCTTTTATCGCCCGACTCCAGTCCTGTCTGAGTTTCGGCCCTTCCATAATTAACTACCTGTGCCAGTACTGGTAGGCGTAGAAAGGTGCATATCCTTTATAAAAAAACCCTTTCCAGAGAGGGTCGCTTAAGGGAAAGTGCTAAGGGAATCTCCGCATTGAACAGGGTATCGAAGTGGATACTATCTCAAAGCCTGACTCAGTTTGCTCCACAGTGATGGAAATCGACCCTCTTGGTCTAGATGCCCGCTATAAAACCTTTTGGTAAAAGTTATTCGGCTCACGGTTTACAGGCTGTCGTGTCTAATTCTTCCTGACCACCAGTGATGGTACCGAGAATTATCGTAAAAAATTTTTCACAATTGGTCAGCGCGGATTTCAACTCCTCGTCCCACCTTCTTACAGGCTCGCTTCCTGGCCTGCTCGACCTGCAGCAAACGGTGTTCGTGGCAGTAAAGGGTGAACTATGGATGTGAATAAGGGTTGTGTTTCCAAGTGGTGCCCTGCTCTTCTAGCACACTATGGGTGATACATAGCCTAACAAATCTTTAGCCCACACTTGATCGCAGCCCCTCTGACCATTCCACAGACTGCACATGGAACTTTAAACCTGCAATCAGGAATCTACTCCAAATTCTTAAAGATAGTTTAACAAAGACTCGCTCCATTCCACAGTGCACAGGAAGTATGAACCCAGACATGCGAGTCATAAGGAGGAATCATTTCCCCTCCAGTCACAGGCAGCAAATAATACTGTGAGTTTAAACTAAGGTATTATTCGTTTAAGGGAGTATTGAAAAATCATGAACCTTCTCTTCCTGCAATAAACAAGGGTTTAAAGCTATTTGTTACAGGATTTTAAAGCTATAGAGTAGATTAGCGTAGTGACCCGCCTTTCAGACTGCACAAAAAGCAGGAGAGATGTTGGCCTTTGAGTCCGAACCGTCTGCATAGTAGACACAGAGTAGAGTCTTCTCTTGTCTAGCACTCTTGGCGATCGCACCGATCATGAAATGGTGTGTTCCGCACAGCTCACAGTAGAATATATATCCTTCTGCAAATTTGCCCAAGAAGCAGACCTGACAAGGCAGGCTTTGTAGTTGGCTCTATCATCTTATCTTCCTGTATTTCTAATCGTTTACGTAGGTACTATAGAAATCTTTCTTCAGCGGGATACAGGCCTGTGAGTAAAGATTGAGCTAAACTGTTCTGTAACGAAAGGAACAAACTGACTGTTCAGTTTCTAAGGCTAGGCTGACTGTCTTTGAGATTGATCAGCCTGTTCTAGAACAGGCTGATGCATTCAGAGAGTGTGAATTCAGGTTTGAAATGTGCTGACTCTGCCATCATGGTTCTGAAACTTTAGAAATTCATTCTTGAGATGTAGGGAAAGCTAAGTTCGGACGTTGATTTGTCTTAAGCTTGATGAAGCTATTGCTATTGCGGATTCTCTTTCTATCCACTCCTGCAGTTTGGAGAGACAGGCAGTTCCTAGTGCAATGAGTTCTACTAATAACCTTTTTGCTATAAGGAAGGATCTGACACCCTTTACTACAACTCTTTTTATAGTTTTTACAATAAAGCCTCTTTTCCAGTATGCACACTATTTATTTCTGGTTGCGGGGATGAGCTATTTTCCTAATAGGGGGTTATACTTCATATTCAATTCGAAAGGCCTCTGCTGCAGCCAGCCTCGATGCGTACAGCTACTCCACAGATTGGCTCTACAGTAAAGGCCCAGGAGAAAATTCATTCTCAATAGCCAGCCACCAAGCTTGTGGAGTGAACCCGATTCCTAGAAGGAGATTATTGATTTTGGAGTGTGCGACCATGGTGTCCCAGTCCATGGCGAGCATGATTTTTCTGAGGTATCTGCTTTGAGGGAGGGTGGCATGAAGGGATTAGCGGGCTGAACCTTCCATCTACAAGTTTAAATTAGGGTAAGAATATGAACCCATTCAAAGAAGACGTTAACCCTATCCATTTGATAAGAGAATTTCATTATAAAAACAATATTTATGGAGGCTATCCAAGACCATCTCAAACTGGCTATTCTTGGCAATGTCGATTCTGGGAAAAAGCACTCTTGTCGGAGTCTTGACCAAGGGGGCTGTAGATGACGGAAGAGGATCTGCACGTCCTCAAAGTCTTCAATTATGCACATGAGGCTGAAACAGGTCGTACCAGTTCCATCGGACATGAGGTTATGGATTTACCCACGATCATGTACAGATCATTCCAGACAGATTCAACCCCAATAAAAACAAGTACTGGAAGGAGATAGTGGAGAAGAGCGCCAAGGTAGTTTCCATTTTCGACCTGTGTGGACATGAAAAATACCTGAAGACAACCATTCACGGACTGACTGGTCTTCTACCTGATTACGCCCTGCTAGTTGTGGGATCCAACATGGGTATTTCCCGTATGACTAAGGAGCATTTAGGAATTGTCCATTTCCTGCGAATTCCATTCATCGTCATAGCGACCAAGATCGACATCTCCCCAAAAGATATTTTTGACGAGACGATAAAAAACATTTCTCAGATCGGTCGATCTAGCATCGTTAACAAACTACCTACACTGATTAATGAAAAAACCACCAATGAGGAGCTTGAGAAGTTTGCATCCCTCATGCCAGCAGACAGACTCATGCCAATCTTCACTGTTTCATCCGTTACTGAAGAGGGAATACCTCAGCTGCGTAGGTTCATTGCTTTGCTTGAAAATAGGGACAAAATCTGTCGCCATATTGGCAAGCCTGATGATAAAATGGAGTACAACATAAATGAGATTTTTCTGGTGTCAGGAGTGGGTTTGGTAAGTCTCAGGGATTATCAAGGCTGGTACTGCTCTACTCAATAAAATTGTTTATCTGGGGCCTGATCGCATACAAGGGTTTCGTCAGGTAGTCATAAAGAGCATCCATGTTAGTCGCAGTCAGCGAGATGTTGCCGTCGCTGGAGAATACGCTTGCTTTAACATCAAGCCGGCAAAGGCTGGAGAAAAAATTTGCTGCGCTCTGATTTTAGAAAGGGGATGGTCTTGCTAGAAAATGAAGTAAAGCCTGAATGCCTCTTTCGAATTCTAGGCAGAGGTTCACGTTTTGCATCACGGCACAACCATAGAAAAAGGGTACTAAGCAGTAATCCATTCAGGGGTGATCAGACAATCAGCCCATTTGAAATATATCAAGACTAGTGACTGCCTCAGAAACGATGATAAGGGCATAGTAAGGTTCAGATTTCTGTACTCTCCATAGTACATCAGGGAAGGCTGGGTATTCCTACTGCGAGAAGGAAGGACGAAGGTGCTGGGGACAGTAACCCGCACCATACTGGAGAAGGACCTCAGCCCTGAAGAGATGGAGGAGAATGCAAAGCTGAAGAACAGACAGAAGGGAGGCAAGAAGAAAATAATGATCTGGTCTCAACTTATCATTCATTCATTACACTCAGAATGTAGGAACAGTTTCTGCTCTGCTCCTCTCTTTATGGGATGCTGTTGTATATCCGAGTCACGAGCTGTCCAGAGCTGTTAGGAAGGCGTGTAGGAATGCTCAGTGAATAAAGGCTTGCTCTCCTCGGGTTAGTACTTATGGAAAGGCCTTCCTTCATCTTTAACTTAAAATTTTTTTTAGTTTAATGGTGACCTGAGAGTTTGTCTTGATCTACTGCGGTTGGTGTTCTTTGCCATCTGCTCCATTAGATACTGTTTTAGCTAATCCTACGATCTGCCATCACTCTTTCTGAACTGATGCTAGGGCTAATAAATCTCACTGTGACTGTATTCTTTTTATCTTTACCTTTCCCTTCCCTTTCCCTTTACCTTTCCCTTTCCCTTTCCCTTTCCCTTTCCCTTTACCTTTCCTTTATCTTTACCTTTATCTTTACCTTTATCTTTACCTTTATCTTTACCTTTATCTTTACCTTTATCTATGGCTAGGCCTTCCAATTACCTGTTAGCTTCGATTTTAATCGTACTCGTACTCTCTTACTTTCTCCTTATCGGGTACTAATATGTGACTAGAGTCCCTAGTTATTTACGGTCGAACAGTCCTCCCATTTCACGATAGGATTGATGCACTGGCACTGACTCCCTCCTTTTCTATTGCAACACTTGTTAAAAATTGATATCCTATTCTTGAAAAAATTACTCTTTGTGCACTGGCCTGGGCTTGTAAGGCAATTAAAACCGTCGATCATCTATTTCTGTCTGTTCGAACTTGTCTGATGAAATTGCTTTAACCGGTTCTATTGTTCAGTGTGCTGATCATCATCGATAAGGCGGTCTAGGTTAGCCTTTATGCTTTTGAAATGAACCTGACTGAAGTCAAGGAACTTAACCTTACTCTCGCTAGCTATGGTTTCTTAGATCAATAGGGGTCTAAGCCTTTCATGCTATTCTTAAAGGAGATGTAGTTTAATTCGTAGTTGTTTTACCTTGGACTAAAACTTCTCAAGGCTTAGTTCAAGCTGTCTGGCCTCATCAAAGTAGCCTCTTCTTTTTTCTTTTTGATTTCTTGGATCAATACAGATTGCTGATCTGTCTGAGTGAGCAGCTCATTCTCCTGCTCCTTGATGAACTCTTTGAGATGAAATAGGATCAACTCGGGCCGGGTTGAAGGCTGGGATTGGCTTTCTACACGCGGACGGAGGGGTTTTCTTGCTGGGGAAGGGTTCTGGTTTTAAGGAAGGTTACCCATCAATAAATGATTAACAGTAAGGACATTTGAATACAATACAATGACATCCAATATAAGGGTAATCATGCAAGATTAGGCTGCTCAATCAACCGATTTAGATGAGCAAACCAGGCTGATAACTGACATGCTTGAATTTGAAATAAGGGTCTTAGGGGAGGTAGCACACCTGGTTTGTCACTATCCTGCATTTCTTCACAGGGGTCTGTACATCAATGTCTATATTCCAGTGAGTATGCCCATAGGCCCATACATCCACCCCTTAGAATAAGTGCTTTGGTACTGTGTACCACCAATTCCCAGTTCTAGTTCAAAATATTAGTTGTCAGGTATGATGCGTTCATCTCGTAAAGGTGCATGGTGGGTAAGTACTATCACTTGCGTTCTTTACCAACCTTAGCTATTTAATTTCTAGCCATGCCAAATCACCTTTGTATCGCTATATGCATTAATCCACACCAAAACCTTTGATTTGACTGAAGTCATTGAGAACGTATCGACTCTAATGATTTACTTTGCTCCATAGAGTGGTTCCAAGCACTGTGATGTTGGTGTTAGGAACATCGCGTCTGGTGCGGTAAGGAAATGAAAATTGGGACATGACTTTTAAAGTCCTTGCAAGAAGCTTAGGCCTAGACAATACTACCACAGTTAGGACTAGTGATTACCCATGACGAACCATATCTATTTAAACTAGCTTTGTTCTTTGATGAAAGCCTAGAGATATTTGTCTTGTTTATTCAGCGAACAGCATAATCCAATATCTCCACATAGTGCGAGGATAAGGGGCAAGCGCTGGGATGTCCTTGAATTTACCTTAGCGGAACTCAAGATGGATATCAGAAGCCAATTGGAAAGTTGAGCATGACTTTCATGATTTCCCGATTATAAAACTCATTATTATAGATCCTATCATATGCTGAGTATTGTGCCCCTGCAGCAGCTCTAGCAGCAGCAAACAAAATGCATCACATACCATTTAACTTAGTGAATCGGTCAGCAAGCATTGTTTATATGCACGGCTTGATCTATTATTGACGAGAGTAACAACTGTCACAATGATAGAAATAAAGTATGTGGATGGACTTAAAATATGGATTGTTCACATATATCCAATCATCTCAGATGGCTAACTGTTCAGGACAGTGATCTTGTTTGGTCATTCTAGAGGCTCAGGTTTTTAAAGTTGAGTCCTTTTGAAATGGCATAGCTGTTAAAGTTGAGTCCTTTTGAAATTGCATAGCTGGAGAAGATACTTGAGCTTGGCTGGCTCCATTGTTCGTGTCTTTGACATAATGTGTATGCAGTAATTGACACCAGTCAAAGCAGTATCATAGCAGTCAAAGGTTATTAAACTGTCCTCATCTTGGTAAATCACCCAGTATCCTACCTTGTTTAAAGATATCTTTTCTACGAATTAGCCAGGCTGCTTGTTGGTAGGATCGAGCTCAGCCTTTATCGTCACGTTCTTGCTTTGCTTCAAGCAAGATTGATCGGCGTGAATGACATTCTTCTAGTATATGTTGGACTAGTGTGCATGTGCAGTTCCTCTAAAAGAAAGCACCTCCTGCAGTCTGCATTTTGGCCACCTAGTTCCAGAAACCCAGGAATTTCGAGAGGTCATAGTTTTGGAAAGGAGTGGGCCTTGGACAAGCAGTAGCTTTGCAGAGTGAGAAAATAGTATGCAATAAGAACATCTTTTCTTTAATTATAATTGGATATGATCTCTGCCCCACTTTATAAGAGGACACCTGATTAAGAAAACTCTATCATTGTCGACTCTATCAGGGCTAACCGGTAGTGCAAGCACCAAAGGCAGGACTTTGTAGCGTGTAATGCATCGGTGGTCAACAAAATATGTCAGCCCTGATAACTGCACCAAGCCAGGCAATCCAACTGATATCTTGCTTCCATCAGATCCGGACACAACAAGACAAGTGAAGAGCACCATAAGCACGATGAAGCAGTGACCTCTCTAAGCAGGGGACACAACGCAGAGGCACTGATATAGTCCTACCTAATGAAAGCATGATCATCATCATATTATCCATTTAGAATGTTAATGGAACAGTTGATACAATTCGTATGTTTTGCTGTTCCGAGACATCTAGATCCTTGATATTGGATGGCTGATAGATTGCAGAGAGTTCTTTATTTCATTTTGGTCTTGTAGGCAGATTGAGAGTTAAATTTATTGGTGTAATGAACTATAGGAAGCAGGTGCAGACAGCGTATAAAAGACAGCTTGATAAGCAGATGGAGTATAAGCACCATCTCAGGAAATAGGAATAACTGCGTCTTAAGACTTAGTCCTCCAAATAACCATCCTCCAGGAAACCCACTTAACACTACAAATAAGAACTCTATTATGACTATTTCCTGCAGATATTAAGGGATCAGAATAACAAAGCAATGACCTTCTGTACTAACCCCCTTATTTGCAAATAGGGCAATAAGCACAATCCGTAAGGAAGAGTCAGTAAATCTGAAAGGAGAGATGGATAATATCATAAGAGGAGTCTATGCTATAATAGGCCATAAGTGCCTTTGGCTGAGCAATTTCGACGACAGAAGAGAATGCTCCAGCTTGAATATAAAGGCATCCTTGATGATCAACTCGAGAGAGCAGAGCCAGAGCAATAATGGAGTCAATTGACAGACAGAAAAAACTACCTCAGATAGGACAGCATGACCCCATTCTAAATCCAATTGGCCACCAAATATGGAGCAAGCAACATAAAACTTTCATCACTCCCTATCCAATCTGAAAACGTTTTGTATTATTTGGCTGCATTGACTGTTATTAAAGATGGATTATGTTAGACAGGGGTTGGTGTTTCAAGGGGTTGGGAGGTGAAGGTTGTCTTTTCTAAAAGAAAATGAGAGGCCAGCCTTTTATAATTAATTGTTTAGGCTTTGCTTGGCTAGTCTGATCACTTCACTCATCTTTTCTGTGGATTTGTTTATCTACCTTATCTTTCCTTCTGTCCTTTACACACTGTCAGCCATATCATTCTTTTCTTGCCATCTGCTCAAAATTGTCAATTTCAAACAGATAGTTTTACAGTTTCCCCTTTTGCGCATCAATGCGATACTGGGCTAGTTCAAAATGGGCTAGTTGTTGGGCGAGGATATTCGGGTTGTTGTAAAACTTGTACTAATTCAAGCTGAGTACAAACACCCTTCTTCCTTAGCGCAATTTAGAGGTGAGCATGTTCATTCCATCGAAGGTTAAAGGCTAATCACCTGGCTTTCCTTTTTCCCGGAAGTGGACAAGGATTTCTTCATCGGGTTGAAATCAGTCTAGAAAATATCCTCAAAAGTCATGGCGTTCAAAAATTCATCAAAGCAGTAGAGCTCAGGTATTCTGATCGAAGGGTAGTAAGGTCTGAAAAGGTGGATAAGCAGGTCCTATAATATTTAGAAGATCATTTTGCCCTAAGAAAACAGAACGAATCCTTACACAGGGCAGCTTTTTGAATGCCTGAATATTCGCCGTATCAGTTTCATCTGTTAAATGGATAAGATAATCAAATTGAAGCCATCCACCATCCCGAATCGATGATTGTTAGGTTCGTGCCAGCTCGAATCAACAAGGCCAAGGCTTTCAGCACTCTTTCTGACAGATTCCCACGTCCCAAAGAAACAGCCAAACAGCAGTTGAAAGAATATGCTAACGTCCAACATCTCCTATCGTACACAAAACCTCCCAAAGCACTCTTGAAATAATCCCAGATAACATATCGGCCAACCCTAAAGCAAAAGCAAGTAACGCAATTCGTCCCCTTCCACAAGACGAATCTCATAACCTTTGGGAGTATAAGGCCTTCAAAAGAACATAGCACTTTCTAAAGAAACGACTGAAGGAGTACAATTTTCAACTCAATAAGAATTTGAGATCAGAGCACTTGAAGAAGAGAATAGCTATTGCTCAGGATAAGAAAGCAGCTATTGACAAATAAGTGCTCTAGCATAATCGATAGTTCAATCGAGAAAAGCAAATGAGGAAAGGGGTCAGGCAGAGAAAGACACTCTCCTCATCTTTCTGTAATACTGCTAGACCTTAATTCACAGCTGCAGTCTGCAATAATGACCAGCTTGGTCCTGGCAGTTATCACCCCCATACCTATTACCCGCCTCAAACCACCACCTCCAGCGCACAATTGACCTCAGCACAACTCCATCACTACCAGTCACAAACCACACATAGCCAAGACCAACCCTCTCAGATGCACAACAACCACCACAAGACAAGATATCAAAACACTTAGCCAAACAGCATCTCTAAGAACTGATCAATTAGAGTGAAGAAAGCCATCAATTCTAAAAAGAAGCATCCTTGTAAATACATAAGAAAGAGCAGGAATGGGCGCAGTTCAAGCAGAGTGATCATGACCGGTTTGGGGAGTGTGTCTATCCGATTGTAGAAAGAAGGGTAAAGCCTGGTCCAGGAGAGTATGAGGGTGATGGTGATACGATAGAATGCAGGTTTAAGAGAGTTCGTAAGATTTAGCATCAAAAAGAGGCGTTAAGAAGCTGGTTTACTAATAATAGTACAAGGTTGAAGGGCGACTAAACATTTTGATTCGATAATCATCCACCACATCCATTCTTTAGATAAGCATTGATAGGCATCAGTATGTCCATAGGCTTATTAATAAGATACTTGTACCACACCATTTCCATTCCATTCAATTACATTCCATTCCATTCCATTACCCCATAACTCCTCTTCTTGAAAAAGATCTTATTATTATTTCAATGCTATTTAATGTTGCTATTGCTCAGATTGCAGGGCATGAAGCACACCTGTTCTGAACGCCAAGAACATTGTCTCCATCACCAAAAAACTGTATTAACTCAACTATCACACTTTCATCCAGGCACTCTCCACTCAAAGCTTCCCTCTCGCTCTGTCTCTTGGTAGGCTCGCTTCCAGCCTAGGCAAACTCAACTAACCTACCCTCAGAGAAACACTCAAACAAACCTTCAAACAGTCCATCTCCAAACTCGACAGGGACACCACCTTCGATCTTGTGCGAATCCTGGGGGGTCTGGAGTTTGATGGAGACGAGCTGCCTATCCTCAACGGCATAAAAGATCATCTCAAGCGTGATGGAGGGTTGTACAGTGACGAGGACAAGGACACTCTGGAAAGGATGTTCGCACACATGCGTTAGAAAATCCTACCTTTCGAGAAGTTTCATCTAAACTTTGGCTAGCTTGGAAGAAGCAGGCAGAGTAGGAAAGCTCACTCCTATTCAGAAGGGAAAAAGGTGATTACTGTAGCAGGCAGGAAGGTGAGACTCTACGGGGTTGAGCACAACTCTTATGACAAGCTACTCAAACTCAAACGAGAGATCATAAAGGATGGACCTGCCAAAACCATAATCCTTTAAATGCCCACATTGCAGGCGAACCAAGCTCGAAGTGATGCTAAGCCAGACAAGGTAAAGTTCGGTCAAATCTAGAGTAAGAGCAGCTACCGCCCCTCCTTTCCACTGGAGGTGCTTGAACATGATGCTCTTGACTTTTACGTTGATAACTACATCTTTTACAGGGACACCTTCTTCAGTGTGCGCAAGGGGTAGAAGTTGGTGTACTACTGGGATCACGATAAGTTCTTGCCACACTAGTTTGCCTCTCTCATCCTACAACGAATACGTTCTGCCTCTCCGCCATCGCAAGCATCGCTTCATCCTGGCCGACCTCACTCTCCAAGAAGAATTGTAGGCAATCGCATAGTCACACTCTCTCGATGAGGTGAAGAGAGTGTACTCCTTTGCTCGAGTGATGTTCTTGATTGAGCAGCTGTCCTTTCTGTATAGTTTGAGCAAAGCAGGCTGTTCAAACTGCAAAGGAGTGTTGCCTTAACTGTTCAGTCCTATTGTCTACATGGACCAGTAGCTGTTCAAGTTTCATGGCAGAGAGGCAAGCTTCAAGAAACAGTTGGTCGCCTGTGCTAAGGACACAGACAGCAGGGAAATTGTAGTGGTCGTTGGGTTTGATCACTTGCAGAAGCTGGTCGAACTACTATCTGAAGAAAAGACTGCTTCACCTAGACAGCCAGGCAAGTAGGACTAGTAATACCTACTGAAGATAGGGATGCTATCAGCACTGTATGAGGATGACTTGTAAGTGTGTGACCAGTGTTTTCAGCCATGATGACAAGGCGCGACTGTAAGGGTTAAGAAGAGAATTCAAGCGTGGACTGGAGCTAGACCTGCAGAAAGGGAAGCTGCATGAATGCGATGGAGTGAAAAGGTTACTGGCCAAGATGAGAGGGTGAAAGAAAGAGAGAGAGTGCAAGTGATTGTAAATAATTAATCTTTGTTGAGCTTATCAATAATCAGGGTGCTATTCTAGGTAACGTGCCATCCCCTGGGGTTGGGGTTGGGGTTGGGGTTGGGGTTGGGGTTGGGGTTGGGGTTGGGGTTGGGGTTGGGGTTGGGGTTGGGGTTGGGTGCCCACGATCTTCCTCTACCGACTCTCCCATGCTTTGCGAGTAGTTTCAGCCTATTCCCTTACATTCTGGAATTGTAGCCTGAGGTTCTGAATTACTTCCTTGAAATTGCGAGCTTCTTCTGATCTGGTCTTGTTCTGCTCTTCAAGCTGCTTGTTCCTACTTCGCAGCTACTGTGACTCTTTCTCAAAGGTGGATGTCTTGATGTAGAGTGTTTGTTGAGCTTATCGGTGGCGTTCCTGTAGCTGCTGATGTTACTTTTCAGACTAGTGCTTGACTGTCTACAGCTGCTGCAGTTTCCCTTAAAGTTACTGTCTGGCATTGACAGCTGAACTCATTTATTTACGCAGTAGTTGTTCCTAATCCGCTTTGTTCCGCATGGCTTGTTAATTAGAGCGGATGATGTCCTCCTGCCTTTCAAGGAGTGCTTCCTTATCTCGAGTGTTGCGGGTCTGCTCTAATGAGAGAGTCTTTTATAGCTAGGCGACTCGCAGCTCAGCCATTTCAAGCCTAGCTGAGTATTCCTAGCAAGTGGCTTCAGCCTAGCTCAGTTCGGTTTTGAGTCCCTGAATCTCTAGGATTTGCTGCATTTGATCTCGGAGCAGCTTGCTGTTGGCCTAGTAGGTGGGCTTGGCACTGTTGTAGAGCTACTGGTACTCTTTGCATTTCGCATCCAGCCCTTCCTTCTCACGTGAAATTGCTTTTTGTAAGGATCGCAGCTCTTGTAAATTACTCTCATAACTTTGTTCTCGCTGAGCCATCTGCTGCTTCACTGCTTCCATAGCAGCTGCATGTTCTTGCTGCATGTGCTCCTTGTTCCGATAGAACTCATCTGCCTTTTCACGTTGCTAGTCACGAGCTTGTTCAAGCTAGTTCTACAGCTCCTTGTTTTCTTGCTGCAGTCCCTCCACCTTCGCCTATAGTTTCTTGAGGTGTGCGCTGCTGCTCATAGAGCGGTTTTAATCAGCCAGCACTTCAAGCCTGGCTTCCATAGTACGAATACTGCTAAGTGCATTGCTGTAGTTCAACTAGGCCAGCTCTAGGTTTTTCACCTTCTGCTGCAGCTCGCATATGGTCTTACCATCTACAGAACCCTGTTCTTTGTACCGCTCCACTTCTTCAAAGATGCTTTAGTTGGACTAGTGAGTGAGCTGCAACCTAGCTAGTGTAGATCTTGCCTGGGATAGTTCATCGTCCCTCCTGTCAATAAGCTCAGCTAGTTTAGAAGTCTCCTCTTAATAGTTGGACTGGAGCTGAGTCATTTCTTCTTGTAGTGCTCTGCGAGTCTGTCTTTCACTGGACAGCTCAAGGCTAAGCCTCTCAAGGTGCTCTTCGTAGGCCTGGATCTGATCCTTGCTGTCGAGGAGGTTGACACTGTTCAAGATCTGGTCTCTGTGTTGAAGCTGCACTCTCAGCTGCTAATTTTAAGCCTGGATGAGTTGGATGCTGCTCTCCAAGGAGGACAGCTTGACCTTCAGGGTATAGCACTACCTTCCTTCAGCTCGATCAGTCCTGACCCGTAGCTCTTCATTCTCCTCTTTCAGTTCCTTGAGGCAGCCTTCAATGGCTAGAATCTTGTCCTGAGAGTGTCTAAACCTCTCATTCTGCTAGCGAATGGTCTCTTGGTCACGAGTGCGGTCTTCTCGCAGTCGGTTGATCTGTGCTCGCAGTTTGTCATCCTCATGGAAATTGAAAGGCCGGTTTTCCTGTTCTTGAAGGCTGTCAATAAGTGTGCCACTGAGCTGAGAGTAATCCTCTCTGAAGTCGATGCTGGTCTCAGAATGGACTTCCACATCGATTTGGAGAGGCTTCCTACCACGTGCCTTCTGCAACCTGTCCTAACGTTGCATATGATTCAAATTAAACCACCATGCCATCGCGACATGATAGCAACTGTACATGAATGAACATCATTGATCACAGCAGTCCAACTGACAGCGACCCCGAAATGAACCCATCTTCATCCTCGTCGATGAAGTCCTTGAGGGGCTCCTCTCGAGTCTCTCGCAGTTTGCCCAGCAGCATCAGAGCAGCAAGGCAAAACAGACCGTTTACCATGTAGGGGTGGATTTCACGACTACGCCAGAAAAGGGACAGTTTAGGCTGCAGCATATAGCCCAACCTAGAGACGAAGGTGATGAACCCTAGCTAGTAATGCCTGATGATTGTAGGGAAGGCCTATGTTATGTACACCAGCAGGAATGAATTAGCCATGCTGGTTAGCACTCGGACGGTAAGGTCCCCGAATGAATACAGTCCTTTTAAGAGGAAGCCAGATGTCGGAATCAGAGGATTCTTAAAGTAGAAGAGGATCTGGACGACAGCTGACCAGATGAGCAGTTTCTTGGTGATTTCCACTCTGCGCTCATTGAGCAGCAGATGTCCTGCCAATAGACAGCCGAAGATCTAGATGGCACCAGAGACTGCCACATTGAAGGGGATTGATTTTTACTACATGAACTTTGTACTAAGCGACTCGAAATACGATAGAGAGATGATCCCCCATATCACGCTGAAGACGATAGTACGCACCCGAACTGAAGGGTATCTGAAAATGCTGAAATAGGAGAAGTGTCTGGTCTGTGCTTTGATCTCGATCTGTGCCGTCTCTTCATAGCTCTTTATCTTCTCAGCTAGCTTCATTTCCTACTCGAACTGGTACAGCCCAATCTCACGCCCATTGTACTAGCTTATGTACTGCAAGGAAGCTCGAGCCTCTTCATACTCTCTCTTCACGATCAAAAAGCGTGGGGACTATACAATTCTCAGTGACAGCACCCAGAGTACGAACATGGGAACCAACGTGAACAAAATGATGAATCTCCAGCCAACACCCCAGATCCCAAGGATGCCCACTGAAATCTGTCCGAGAGCCCAGCCCAGGCTCAAACTGATGGGACAGATCTGCCGCCAGAGGTCACTCGTGACTTCGATCAGGTTGTTGACCACAGCGTTGGAATGCCCTCTAAATCCGAAGTTGATGAAGAACAGACCGATTCCAAGGATGGTGATGTTCTGGGCAATAAGACATAAAGCCAGTCCAAACAGCATGATTGCCAAGGCCTATTTCATTGCATACGCTCTCCCTTTTCTCTCAATCACCTCTCCATACCAAAAACTACCCATGAATCCTCCTATCAGGAAAGCCTCAAAGCACATGTTCAGCACCCCCTACTTATCGCACACCAGTCCAAACTACGACACTATCGAGTTCACTTTGGGGTCCAGCCTGAAGTTATTGGACTAGCAGGCTTGGACCTGATTGCAGACGTTTCCTTCAGGAAGGCAGATGAAGAGTGGAGTGAGCAGGAGAATGGGGAATCCCATTTCCACGTATGCTGCGAAGAACCATTGGAGGATAGCGATGAGGTTGAACCGCTTCTGATAGTCATGGGAATTGCCGGCTAGTTCTAGCAACACACTCACTGAGTATGTCCTTTACATAAAACACTGATACCAACATTCTTTATTTCGTGGTGCTATCAAAGCATGTGAGACTATTCCGCTCACTAACACGGGCCTCATCAATACAGTGCAATTCATTCTTTCCTTATCAGCCGGAGAGTGTTAGCCCCTCGCCACTGTGTCCCTGTTGTCCAGCCCTCTGCGAAACTGTCTTTCCATCCAGCACTGAGGAAATTGATCTCCTTGCTGCTATAGAACTACATTGTATACCGCTCATCTGCTACATGCACAATCAGCTTGTACAACCCTGGAGACCAGCTCGCCTCGATCAGAGAGTCATCTCTGATAGTGGCCGAGTCAACCCTCAAGAAAAAATCAGGCTCCTTCTCTTTGTACAGGTGCATCCCACCCCTCTTCTCAGACTTGCTGTAGTTATTGTTCATAATCCTTAGCAGGAAGCTAGTGTCATCCTCCACTTTCGCTAGGATCTCATAATAAGGCTTTTCACGCTCAATCACTATCCGGTGCTTGTAGTAGCCTGGCTTGTACTTGGCTATCTGGATGGAATTGAACCGCTTGACAAAATCTTCCCACCTGATCCAGAAATGCAGCTCTTGATCGTACAGGTCCTGCAGCAGCAAGATGAACTCTGTGTTGTTTGAGTTGTTTTATTTCCCATTGGTGCCATTGGTGTTGTACTATGTGTTGTTGACTTCATTGACATCGATGATTTCCAGTGAGCATTAGCGTTGACAGTCAGGAGGGACAGCTAGCACGTAGTAATGAAAGCAGATGCTTCTACTCAGCTCTGTTAATATCCTCCTATCTTCCTTGGGAGTGAGACTGGTAAGATTGAGCTTGCGCACAGGGTAGCCTAGAATAGCCTCAAAATAGTTGATTGGCTCGTTCATGCCCTCTACTTCTTTGAGAGCATGGGCGAGGATGACCGGCCAGATTTAGCAGTGCTTGTTGATGAAGGCGTGAGGGTTAATCTGGACAGGCCTGCATTACCTGTGAGGACTGCTAGCAAAGGCCAGCCAAACATGATAGAGCCCATTTCTAGTGATGAAGGGCTCTTAAAAGATTTCAAGGATAGAAAGAAACCGTTTCTTGCTTACAAGCTTTATCACATCGTTTAGAGCCTGGTCCTACAAAACGGTCTTTCTGCTGACTGACTGATGGCCAACCTCAACCTCCTTGCCCAGCAGCAAGTAGTCTTCAAATAGTTTGAAGGCTGCCACGTGCTCCAGCATTGGAAAGGAAGTTGCCATCATTTACTAGTTGAAGAAGGGCTTGTTTATATGCTCACGATGGATTAGAGTCTGTACGCATTGCTGGACTGCTGATAGTTTGCGGGCACAGTTCTAGTCAAGATAGTCAGCTCGTAGTTGTTAATATGACTTGCGCATGCCCTCAAGCACCATCCTTTCAAAAGCAGCGAGCTATCCTGATCCTTGGGCCCTTGGGGCATTGGCAAGTTGAGATTAAGGGCGTCTTAGGTGCTGGGCTGGTACTGGCTGTAGTTTGGCTTGGTCAGCTCAAAAGTGTCCTTTACATCAGTATCACAGCGTTATGGGATTTGTACAAGCTGCTGCTTTTTATGCCATGTAAGAAGCTTTTCCTTTGTGCAGCATAGAGGGAGAAGACTCTGATAGAAGGCTGTATTGAGCACAGTCACCATACTCTTGCTCCGGAATTTAATCCAGCTGTTGCTTCTTCTAAATAAAGGAGGCTTTTCCCCTGACCACAGGTGGAGACTACCTAACCCCTTTTTCAATCTAACGGCTCAGCTCTAACTCACTTCCATCATCTTCAATAATCTCCTTCTCCACCTCATCCAGGTTAGCCACAAGACTGTGCTTGTTGTTCAAGGACTATTTCTAGGACAGTTTTCTAAAGGCTATGCTGTGTGAGTTGTGCATGCTTTTGAGGTCGACAGGTGTTTCTGTCCCACAGCTGGGTGTGGCATTTGGCTGTTTGAATAGTTTCGGATACCTCTATGACCATTTTAGCCGTGACTTTGAGTGTGGAAAGGCGTATTGGGGCTTGCCAATGTTGTACCGTTTGCGGAGGTGTTTGATTTCAAGGTCCAGCTAGTTATCCGATTGATGTTTGAGACTGGTGAAACGAAGTCTGGGGAATGGCTGGTTGGAGCCTAGATAGATGCGAGCTAGTGATTTGGCCTTGACCTAAGGTGGTACTTTAACAGCCCAGCGATACTCCTAAAGCCTAGAGACAGTCCGAACGGGAGGCAGATAATACCTGACACAGTAACCATACTAACTCATAACAAATATAACAAAACAAACATTAACAACAACAACAACAACAATCAGCAAATAAAAACATGGAATGCTCCAAGCAAATAATATTTTTATTGTTGGATATAACCGATATGATGATAAACCATATCGTGAATCGCAAGGGGTTGGGGTTGGGGTTGGGGTTGGGGTTGGGGTTGGGGTTGGGGTTGGGGTTGGGGGTTGGGGTTGGGGTTGGGGTTGGGGTTGGGGTTGGGGTTGGGGTTGGGGGTTGGGGTTGGGGTTGGGGTTGGGGTTGGGGTTGGGGTTGGGGTTGGGGTTGGGTTGGGGTTGGGGTTGGGGTTGGGGTTGGGAAACAGGATTATTAACGAGAGTACGAGGTCAAGAAAATTGTCTCCTTGTCAAATAGCCTACGCAAGAGTCTTCTCAATGCCACTCTCAATTAGGTCGAACTAGCCGACAAGCGCAGGACCAATGATGACCTGCGACTCAAGAACGAACTGCTTAAGTTCAAGGAGAAGAGTCAGCATGAGATGCTGAGCAGTCGAGCCAAAGATTTGATGTCAATGCGCTAGAAGTTCAAGAGTATGGAGCTGACCATCAGTCGGTTGAATGCAGAGTCAACCGGGATGAAGACCTAGCTAGCCCGTTGGAAGTCAAAATGCTAGAAGCTGGAGCAGAGAATCGAGCGGCTTAGAGACGGATAGGTGAAGGGGGGCAACAAGATCCAGTCAACCTTGTTTGAACTGATAAAAGAGAACGACAAGATCAAGAAAACTGACATTGAAAAGAACAATAAGATCAACAAGCTTAAAGAAGAGATCACGCAAGTGAAGGCAAGCTCTATTATCATAATGGACCGTCTGTAAAGCATCAAGCTGCGTAAAGGTCTTAGCCTTGAGGTAGATGAGGACAGTCCAGCTGTAGGGTTCAGTCTCAACAGTCTGTCCCTTAGCTACGATCTTCCTTTTAATAAAAGCTCAAGAGCCTACAGTGAAATCATCGGCAATTTAACCCAACTCGGTACCGATAACTTCGTGGAGAACTACTACAAAAGCTACTACAACGAGTAGCAGAAGATCCAGATCCTCAAATTCTTCATCAACCAGTTTTCCTACTGCCGGCAATTCTCGACTGACCTCAACACTCTCTTCATTGAAATCTTTGCCATCAGCTAATGTGAGGACATAGCCTCCATCATGAAGCGCATCAGTAGAGAGGGTCCTGAACTGTTCCGAGCTGAGCGGACTCTCCTCTGGTCGGTTGATCATCTCACTGGCATCAGTTTTAGCTATACCAGTGCCTCCACCGAAACTAGGTCTCTTTCAAACACAGGCCTCTTTAAGAACATGTTTGAGGAGGAGTGTGCTATCAAGAGTTACTTGAAGGAGTAGGTGGTTGTCTGTGAGGAGATCAGCAAGAACAACGAGCTAGTGAAGTCCACGCATACGCTGCTGGTGCCAATCAAGAATCGTAATGGCAGCATCACAGCCTTTCTGGAGGTGTCAAAGGCTAAATAGATCCGTGTGGAGGTGGAATACTATGCTCTCATCCTGGTCAAATTCGTTCGCATGCTGCTTGACATCCGAGTCTAGAACAACTCCCTCAAGAAGATGATCCGTTTTTCAGACAGCTACCTGTAGAACTTCGTCTTCATCAACTCAACTAACCACCGTACTGAAATGGTCTACCGTACTAAGAAAGTAGCTCTTGACCTCTTTGACGTGAATGAAATTGAGGTTCTGTTTATAGACCATCGCTCGCGATCTTTCATCCGCACTGACCCCAACAACCCTTACAAACTGCTGAGGGTTGACTACGGCAAGGGAATCTCAGGGGAATGCTTGCGCTCGAAGCTGTCCTTCCTCTGTCCTGATTCTATGAACCACCCCAAGTTCTGTGGGTAGGTGGACTTGGTGTGCGTGCGGCCAGTGCACTACATCCTAGTGTTTGATGAAGAAGAGAACGTGAAGATGATGACTGCTATAAAGCAGGAGAGCAAGATAATCGGAGTGATTCAGATAGCCAAGCTAAAGCGGGCTCCCCAATTTGAAGATTTTTAGGTGAAGGACAACCAAGACTTCATAAAAGAACAGAAAGCAGTTGAGAAGTTAGCCCAGCTGATAACAATAACCCTGAGGGCTAGAAAGTCCAGCTGGAAATAATGAAACCCTTTTATCATTTGGACTGTTCTATATTATACTCTATACATTATATTATATTATATTATATATTGTATTGTATATTATATGGTATTTAGTGTGAAGTCAACTGGAGTTTAGAGTCAAGTACGTTTTATCTGCCGATTTATGGCCTGTCGTAGTTCTGTCCGGATCTTCTAGAATTCTGAGTTCCGGTTTCGAATGGGTTTCGTCCGAGAGGTAGACTCTTTTTTTGACAAGTAATCGACGATGTAATGCTATCGCTCTTTGAGTGCAGCGAGTTTCTCTTTAAGCTTGATAAGCGTCTGTTTTTCATCGTCAAGGTAGACAACCCGTTTTTTGTGGTCTTACTTTTCCACATGACTCTTTTTGTGCTCATGGTACACTCTTCTTTGTGTATGGTTGCTCTACAATGAGAAAATCGATGTCTTGCTCTTTACCTCTGAAAAATCCTCACTAGAAGGGAAGGACTTCTAAATCGTGCCAGGATAGGGCGGGTTTTAGTGGGTAGATAAGTATTTGGATTAGTAGTGTCTGTGCTAGGGGTTGACAGCTCTAATCCACTCTACTCTGGTTTGATCCCTCATAATCCCACTGTAGTTGTTGTCTCTCTGCTTGGTATTGTAGTATTTCTATGTGGGAGGAGGTGGTGATTGGCATTTTGCTTGGTGCCTGAGTTAATATTGCTTCTTTTACTGCTGCTGTTTAGTTGGACTAAAACTGAATTGGTTCAAATTCAAGTCAAGTTGGTGGTTGGCTGGCCGATCACTGTATTTAGTCCAGTAGGGTTCTACTGTTGTCTTTTTCCCTGTGAAGTAGCTTTAATCAAACTAGCTCATGTCTTATTGTCTAGGTTTGGTAGCAATAAAAAGATTGTCTTTTCTGTTAATGGGATCAAGACAGCTGCCCTACAATTGGATGTTAGCATGTGCAGCCTGAATAGGCTTGTACTTCTCAAGCTTGTAGGTGGATCGAGAAGACACGTGGTCAAGCAATTCCCTAGGAGGAGAGAATCTCTTTGGCACGAACTTGAGGTCGAGGGTATTGACCCTACCCAAAAACTTCATTGATAAAATTATTGCCTGCTCTAAAACACAACTCCTTATGATCATTAAATCTGCCTGTCCTAAGGACAATGTCCTACGAACCACTCATATTCAGCTGTATTTCTCCCCTCGCAAATCCAACAGTCCATCTCTCATCCCCCAGCGCAAAAGCATCCGCCTTAGTGCCCCTACAGTCCGCGCTCCTACCAGTCGTTCACCCCAGACAAACATCCCTGGACATCGTCCTTGGATAATCCGCGAGAATGGGAACACATCAGTGCGTAAGAGTATAGGAGAGTACCTAAACAGGCTAAAGACAACCCGAATTCGAGAGGAAAGGAGCCTGGAAAAGAAGCCCTTGCGGCCTCAGAAGAGATATATGTAATAAAATTACGTGAAGGACAGCTACCAAATACTAGGGGAACTAGGGATGGGTGCATATGCAAGCGTTCTGCTGGCATACGACACAATTCGTAGAAGGAAGGTGGCCGTCAAAAAGTATAATAATTCAAAAGACAGTTCTTAAGATTAGATCAAAGCCCTCAAAAAACTGAACCATCCAAATATTGCCAATCTGGTCGAAGTTATCAGAAGTGGTTGTAAGTACATTGTAATCGAGTATGCAGGCTCTAACTCCATGCTCAGCTACATCCTGAAACAGCCTTCTCGCAGACTCTCTGAATAGGAGGCCAACCGACATCTCTTGACTCTTGCAGATGTGATCATTCACATGCATCAAAATGGAGTGGCACATCGAGATATCAAGGCAGAAAACTGCTTGGTCAATAAGAATCGGTATCTCAAGCTCATCGATTTTGGGTTTGCAGTCACTCTTGAGACCCCAGAAGAAAAGGTGAGCAATTACTGTGGTACCCCCTCATACATGGCCCCTGAGGTAGTGCGAAAGAAACCATATAGACCTATGCCGGCTGACTACTGGAGCCTAGGAGTCCTCTACTACATAATGCTGCAAGGGTGCTATCCTTTCAAAGGAACCACTGAGGACCATCTCTTCTAACAAATAAAGTTAGGCTATTTTGAAATAAGAGTGTAGATATCCTCATCTGCCAGAAGATCCCTGGAAGGGCTGTTGAGGGTGGATCCTAACGAAAGGTGGGGAAGGGATTAGCTACAGGCTGCTCAGTTAAACCTGCAATGAAACTTTTTTAATATGGAATGAATATGATCAAGCAACAAGGTGAAAGAATGCACACAATGATGATGTAGTATCTCACAGAAGGAATCAGTATGTTTCTTTGTCATCAGATCAGACAGGGATAACAATCATCCTTTGTTCCTTTTGTTGAAATCGGGCAATTTATAATTAGTAACCTGAATCAATTAATCTATGATATCTATCATTCACTGTAGATGTTAGAGGGCTTGCTACACCTATCTCCTCTAATTTAGCAGTTGTCGGATCATTGTCTCTTGTTGACCTAGCATCTATCCTCGTCGTTTTAACTACTCCTGTAGTTATTTCTCATGCTGCACTAGCCTTGAAATCTGGCCTCCTGCTTCTTTGAGCAGTTTCCTTAGCAAGGTGATTTAATCAAGGGCAGTTTTCACCTTTCCCTAAAGCCCTTCTTGGTCAGGATTTATAATTTCTTAGAAGACATCCTACCTATCTTCTTCATTGATAATGTGGTTGGATGGTTAGTCCTTATTCCCTATGGCCAACAGCTCTTTCCTCTCTGCAGACTATTGTTGAACTTAATGCTGGACTGAAAGACGCTCTGATGACCTTAATTGTTAGATTGGCAAGGAGTCATTCTTCAAAAGTGGAACAGTCTATAGATTAAGAGAAGACGACTATTATTTGCTTTCCCATTATTGGTCTTGAGAGCACTTTATTTTTTACTCTCCCTACAATCCAGTCATCAGCCCATCATCCATTTCTTGCACCTTCTACTCACCCTCTCTCTACTCTTTCTTTTCTTATACACCAACTTTTGACTACTCCTTTTTCACTGCAGATTACTCTGTTTCAATTTCAGCCACGTGGCCTTAAGAAGCAGCACGACTTGGAACTACAGAGCCTTTAGGTGGTGGTGGACGGACAATGGGTGGTCCGACGCGAGGTGGCTGAGGACGAACAGCCTGTCTTGGGGGAGGAGCAGGCATGCTGACTTTTTTCATGTTTCTATAAGATGAACATCGCACTATTGGTGATCAGCTATGGAATTCTGTTGCCTTCTCAACTAGCCTATATAGGCTACCTTATCTACAGACTCTTCCGGTTGTGTAAGCTATCTGACTGTAGGGCCGTTCTCCCAAAGGTCCTCAAAGTTAGACTCCTCTTGATTCTGGCACTATCCATCCTGAATGCTGTATAGCTTGTGGTTGCACAAGTAGATGCTGACTACTGGCTGCACCCGAATGCCTTCCTAGCTTATTTGTTGTTATTCCCATTGATACTAGGATTCCTACAGATGATAGCATTCTACTACGAGTACAGAAAGCGGGTGCCTTACAACTTTTTCAATGGGGTGCTGTGGATGCTGTTTGGCGTGCTAAACAGCATCATGCTAATCATCCTGACATTGCAGGGTAACCATTTCCCTTAGAACTATGTGATTCTGGGAATGAAGGACACCTTGTCAATCTGCCTGCTTGTCATCTGCGTCTTCAAGTTCCAGGACTACACTGAGTTCTACCATCTCCGCATCATCAGTACTATCAAACTCAGTCACATCCTGATAACCAAGGGGACTGCTGACATTTCTATGGAAACTGCATGGGCACGCTAGCAATTCGAGCTCACTAGAGTTGGAGGACGAAGGCTGCTTGAAATTGAAAAGGAGCTCAAGATGGATCTGCATTAGGACAAGCAACAAGTCATCTTTAAGATAGTTATCAACACAGTCCCTCCCAAGGTGGTCTAACAGTCTTAGGTCACCATCCTTGCCTTTCTGGGTATTCATCATAACGACGTGCTGCCTCTCTCTTATGCTGAGCGCATCAACACCTACTAGGAACACTTGAACCACAAGGTTGAGCATGATGGTTGCTCCAATCAAGTACTCAACTTTCTCAGGATGTAAATGTCAGAGTTGCACTCATTATTGTAAGGCCGTGATGAGCAAGGTACTAGTGAGGAGCTAGAAGATGAAGCTTAGACAGGTGAAAGTGCAGTAACCAGTATGGCGTTCAAGGCAGTTGTAGGTGAGCATTTGCAGGTTGGATCACACATTTAGTATAAGATCAGCATCAGTCTAGGCAGACTTTTCTGGCAGGTGAGGAAAAGATTCGCACATTTCGACAGACTACGTCTATAGCTGAAGAGCTACGGACTGCGCACAATTCACATTTACAAGGGCAAGGACATTGAAAAGCGCAAGAAGGCTCTTGAATAGTTTTGCCAGAACACACTCAACCAAAGGATATACTGGAAGAACGAGCTCTGGAAGTTCTTTGGAATGGACCGGCAGATCACTCAAATCATGCGCCTTTTCGAATTCAATGATTCTCTCCAACAAAAGGCTGAAGTAGCTATCATAGACCAATAATCTGCCATAGACCACAATGGACGAGGCTACATCCTTTACCACATCCAGGTTGGAAAGATGCCAGGTGCGGTCAAACATCGATACAATGACTTTGTTACACTTCACAAGGCTATAGAGAACAAGATGCCCGATATCAAGCTACCTGCTCTTCCTCCAAAGGGCATAAAAGAAGATCGTGAAAGACTGCTTCAACTCTACCTGCAGGAACTCATCCAGATCGAAGGAGTTCGGGATCTCCAATAAATATAGGCATTCTTGGGAGGCAGTGACGAAAGCGAGAGAGATTCAGTACCGAATATTATGCCCACGAAGTATAAGGATACATGGCCTCTGCTGGGAGATGACAGGAGACTGTCCTTGCTCAACATCAAGATTGAACGCTGATTTGTTTTACATCCATCACTCGTTGATGTAGGCCATTATTGCCAACTTGAAACTGCCTTCAGTTAGCTTGAGTCGGTGCATGGCCTGCTGCCTGGTGATAGAAAGCTCCTTCATGAGTAGCTAAAGGTCTTTTTAATTGATGACTATCTGTCTGACCTCAGCCTTGGTCTGGACCTGTTTGAGCTGCTAAGTGACATCAATGGCGAACTCTTAGTCATGAAATTATCGATTCATCTCCTCCTCCTCCTTAGTGAGAATGCGCTAATCCTTATCGTCTTCCTCCATCAACAAAGCTATAGAGTATGTAAAATATGTATAATATATTGGCAAAGCACAATCAGGGAGCAGGAAGGGCTGTCCTACAACTAGGACATTCTAGCTTTATCTCCAGCCAGTTCCTCAAACACTCGGGGTGAAATCGATGCTCGCATGGCGTCAACCAGATTGTCCGCTTCACTGACCCATTCTTTTACTCTTGACCAGACAATGGCAACATGCAGATCACACACTACTCTATCAGTGCATTCTCAAGGTCGAAAGTCATGCTCCTTGCATAGTCATAATAGTTTGGGATCATGCACTTGGGAATGAAGAAGCGTGGGCCCAGCATGTGCTGCAAATACAGTAGTGTGGTGAAGAGAATATAGATGGCTACAATGGTGAAGAAGAACCAGGGGTATGGTTTCATCTGCTCGATGTTCTCTGGGCATGATCTCAAATAAACTGAGATGAGCATGTTTGAGCCAAGCATACCGAACAGTAGGTAGGGGTAGAACCCAGGTCCATTGCCACGATAACAGTTTTTTATGGCTTGAGGCACTAGAAACAGCACCTGACAGAGGAGGAAGAAAGGGTTAAACCCGTACCTGATCACCAACATGAAGAATATTATATTGCCTGAATAAAACCTGAAGTAGAAAAAGAACACCTGCCGCTTTATGTAGCTGGGCTACATGCTCGACAGAGAGGCACGCCATGCCATCACTACGATCCGCATGTTCATTCCCACCCCGATTATGAAGTAGCATGATCCCAGAATCACCATCCCAAGTCCTGCCCCTGACCCAGAAACGTTAGTTATGCCTAGGTAGACAGTATAGAGGCTTATGTAAATCAGTTAATAAGTGAAGCAAAAAAGAGTTGTGATACTGAGTCGGCCAGCCTCATGCTAATTTGCGAGTAAATACTCTAACTGCTTGTGCATGGAATGGATGGTGAGGCCGACCACCCCTACAATGAAGATGAATAAGCCAAGGATTTTGCGAGCCTCCTCCTCTCCATTTAGCCGATAATACCCTGTGAAGCTGGCATGACACACTTCCGAATAATATGAGATTTCGAAGATGTCCTATTTTTTATCAATCTTAACCTCTGCCATGCAGATCTTCTACCGCTGTTCGGGCTTGAGGCTGCTGTCCATTTAAAAGAACACAGTGGTATTGTCATTGATCTAGAAATGGGTAGAATCGAAGGTAGGGATATTGAAATAGAGATTGATGTGTCTCTCGTCCATGTACTTGGAGTCGAGAATAGTGAGGTATAGACCGTTCATACCATTGGTGTAGTTGAGGTATAACTGTGCCCGGCTGTTTCCTTGGCTGGATGATAGGAAATCGAATGGCTTATTGACAGTGCTATTCCAGCTGCCTTGGTACACCTTGGATAGGCCTATCTTCATCGGCTGGCACCTGGCCACTCCCAGTAGCACTAAAACATTCCATATCATATTTATTCTACTTGTAAATAACAAAGCATCACAAAGCGACACTTATTTTTATCCCATCTCATGCATATCTGCACTTTGATAGGGAGGAATTTGCTTCACTTAGCTGCTTGCCCTGCTATCTTGCTCTGAAGAACTAGGCGTCCCTTGAGTTGTTTAAATAACTACTTCTAAGATACGATTGATTGTCAGAAGGCTGTTTATTCATGCTCACCATAGTCATTCCCTTCATCGAATCAAGAGATTTTGGCTTGTGGGGTGGCAAGGTTTAGATGCCGCTAAGTAAAGATGTGATAAGGTTTTACAAGTTGGCTAGGTTGCGTTTTCGGATGAGTTCCATCCTCTCCTGCCATGGCTTGATCTTGAACCGTTTGGCAACCATCTGGCTAGCAACAGGATTGCAGACAAACCTGGCTGGATGTTTGGGAACGATCCTAATCCGTTTATTGTACATGCTGTTATTTTTGCAAGGAGGTTGTAATGGGGGAGGCCGTGGCTTTTAGAAAGTGACTATTTTGTGGCTGGGTTTTTTGTTGCATAGTTGTTTGGGCTGATAGATTGAGGTGCTGCTAGCATACAAATTCTAGTTTTTGTTTAGCAGGCTCTTGTTCTTCTACTGATTCGAGAGAGAGCAACATAGTTCTTCTTTCTAGTGAGAGTCTACTTGTTATTTCATGCTTACTAACAATGATTCCATATTCATTGCATTTACTTGGGCACGACTCCGACATTTCTTTTCATTCCAGTGGGTCTACTTTTGTCGGATTGAGCAGGCCTTTCCTGCCAGGATGTTGGCTTCTTTCTATACGATCCGAATACGGTTGTGAGTCTGGGTGATGTAGGTGAGATAGAGCCTAGCAATGTGCTTTGCAGAGTAGTGCTTATTATTTTAAGTGAACCTATCAAAGGGTTCGTACTCAAATCCTCTCCAAGCGATGCCAAGATTGGTCAGAGCTTGATTAGTAATAGGCTTGGCATAGAGCAGACGAGTCTGGATCCTTTTGATGTCCTGTAGCTTGTTCTATAACTCTGCTGCAACAATCATTAAAGCCTATTATGAGATCAATCAAGCACACATCTGCACCGTTAAGGATGGTGCGACATTTATTAATCCATGCCTTTAAAGTATTTGAAGTAGCCATTGCTGTACTAAGCCTGTGAAAGGCGTATCAAGGATATCCATAATCGAGGAATGGACTCTCATCTTGACCTCTTTAATGACCCCCTCATGTTCATCCGGTAGGGAAGAGACCGTAGCTTTGAAGAAGAAGTTGCTCCTGATCGAAAAATCAATGATTAGTATTACGCCAGCATCGAAGCCCATCGTCAAGAAAAAGTGAGGATCGGGAATCGACTCCACCGACAGTTCCCAGGCTATATTGGTGCTATCACTCCTAGAGTATCCAATGTGCCATAAAGGATGCCTGCCATTCGACCACTCAAACTCCAGGTCATAGCCCAACAAAAAAAGAAGGTCAGTCCTCCCAAAGAAAACAAAAAGGATGAAAAGCTGGCCCTCCTCTTTGACAAAATACTTGAGGATTAGAAGATACCACTGTTGAATGAGATGCGAAGAAAACGGATGAAGAGTCGACCTACCAGCAAGCAATCCAGAAGCTGCAGAGGCAAGAACTTCAGCAGTTTGGAGGACTGTCAGAAGCACTTGCTAAATGAACTTAGACTCAGCAAGCAGGTCTACAATGACATGAAGAAGTCCTTCATGGATATTCGAAAGAGGTTAGGCAGGTGACACAACCCTCCATTAATTGTTTGTCTAATTTAGATATTGTTTATCAGAAACAAAGCTTCAAACTCTTTATGCTCTATAACTAGGTTAGAACCACCATCTGTAAGGAGTCTGAAAGGCCGATCACCTCTCTTCCTGTTCTCTTGGACATTCTGCCTATCTGCTACTCTGCCTCTTTTAAAACTGTCCCATTCAAGAATCCGTACCAGTCCCGCACCTGACTCAGCAGCATACTCTCTTTGTAGCAGATATGCTGCCAGGCAATTTCTCGATTCGTGACAAATTCTGGATGCTCTTTTAGTAAGGCATTAGCAGATGATTTTGCCATTTCCCACGTTTCTGGGTGCTTGCTAGCAAATAGCTTTTCCTTTTTGGCATACAGTTTCTATTTAAAGGACAAGTAAAACTCTTCTGCCTGCTCTCTACGCTACAAAAGTTATAGGGCACTGGCCTTCTCAGCTCGACTATATTTGAATAGCATCTCAAAGCCCTCAGTCATGAGTCGACCCTTCTCTTAGTGCTGTTTGGCCCAGTCCTCCATCATTTCTTTCAGACCAGTAAACAGAGTAACCGATTCAGTCTGACTGATTTTAGTGGCTAATTCAAATTTAGCAAAGGCTTCACATGCACTTTCCATGTGCTTAGAAACTTGGGCTATGGTTTGTGCTGTCTTAATGAAATCCTATCTAAGCTGCTTCAGGCTCTTTTTGAGTTATATCAACATCCTTTCGTACGCTTGGAGTAATTTCTTGTAGTGTTAGAGAGTACCCTCCATCTCACTGCTGATCGTAAGAACTGCCTCTCCTTACACAGTCTCAATGTTCTCTGCCTTCTTTGAGGTCTTGACACTGTCTAATAGTTTCTTCTCGTGCTCAAACTTGTTGGGATCTGGGTTGAGGAAGGCCCTGACTGGTCGACTGCTTAGCAGCTATGGGCGATTCACAAGGTCGTAGAAAAACAAGCTCATCATGTAGAGCCTTTTGGCTTTTGACTTGGCATCCTGTTTGAGTTTGTAGACCTTGATTGGAGGTATACTTATATGCGGATAGAATTTGGCCAGCGACTCTCTCAGCCACTTGAACTCTGAATCCCTACGTTAAAATTAAATCTTCAGCTAAGGGATTTTCAACCGCCATGCATTTTCTCTAACAGCACCCAGTCCGAAGACAATCCCTCCGTAATACTTGGTCTAGAGATCCTCCACCACAATCCGCTTGATGCTGGTGATGGGGACCAATTTAACAGTACTGATTTTGTTGTTCAATGTGGGCTATTTGACATTTGGGTACTTGGCATACGTTACAAATGATTCTGTTGTTGTTGGCTGCTGCTCTTCTCTAGAAGAATGAGTCTTTTCTTACGGATCTGGTATGGCCTTGGTTGGACTTCCTTTGCATTATTAAAAGAAGTCATGCATTGGAGATGAGTTCTGCTGCTGAAGTGCAAGATACTATGCCACCAAGGCTCGCAGCTCCTGCATGGACCAGCTTTCCAGTTAGAGACTTTCTTTGCGTAGTTTCATGAACTCAAGGAAGTGCTCGGGCTGATGTCCAGCACTGATGATACTACTGCGTAAATATTCCTGCTTCTCCTACATTATAAAGGATTTGTGTCAGATCAATGTTTTTGGAGAGTGACTGTATCAACGCTCTGCACTACATCCTCCCATTCGAGTATCTTTTCGTAGATGTCATCTGAGCACACCTTTTCATCCTCAATGATGCACGCCATCTGCAGCTTGTTGATTTTGTACGCTACTGGTAAGATCTTGTGATCTTTGTTCCAGACCAGCCCTTCCATGTTCACTTCATCGTAGATCTTATTGGCAAGGGCTTGTAAGTCAGTCCCTTCTTCGTAGATCTTGACGTCAAAGAAAAGGATGGACTTGGCGATTAATTCCTTTTTGGCTTTCTTCTGTTCCTTTTTGATGACCTTGGGTTTGTTTGCCGACTGTGCCCCTGCATCACCTGTATCCCCGAACAAGTCAATATCTTCCTAGGCTTCTTCCTTCTTGATCAATGGCTTGACCACGACCCTTGTCTACTTCTTAACCTTGTACTCTTCCTTCTTCATGGCCTCCCTATCCTCTAGTAATGAGCTGTCGTTTTTTAGCATGTCGACTTTACCAAGTACTGAGCTGAATCCATGCTCCTTCATAATATTTTTGAACCACTCGGTTGTCTTTGGAATGGTCTTTCGGTACTAAGGGCCCAGCAGACAAGTAAATGCTGGAGCCAGGATACTAGCAAGAGTTATATCTGCCAGGCTTAGGCTCTACCCAATCACAAACTTCTTACCCATACGCCCTTCCAGTAAGGCGAAAGCACCATCCAATTCAGACCGTAGTTTCTTGTAGTTGACCTCAAAGCAGTTGGCATGCTTGAGATACAAGTAGGTGAAGATAACACACCCAAGATGGTCATGAAGTGCTTCAATGAATTCGTCCACTTGCCCCTGTTGGAAGCCACTGGAGCCCAGCAGACCTGGACTATTTTGTCTAGCGATGTGTCTGATGATTGCATTGGAGTTGGTAAGTTTGCCAAGCAAGGTATCGAGAATGGGGAGGGTACGTGTGGTGCAGCCCAAGAAGTCTTTGTCAGTGGGGTAGGCAAGGTACCTGACTTAAATAGGCTGCTTAGCTATAAAGGCAGCTAGCTGCACCTTGAGTGCCCTTGCCCTGCCTAAATAGGTATCTTCAACAATCAGCTTCATATTATTGTTTAATGTACAACATCCCTGAGGGGTTGGGGTTGGGGTTGGGGTTGGGGTTGGGGGTTGGGGGTTGGGGTTGGGGTTGGGGTTGGGGTTGGGGTTGGGGTTGGGGTTGGGGTTGGGGTTGGGGTTGGGGTTGGGGTTGGGCAGTTGCAGCAAGCTGACTGGATTGACCAACAGCTTGAAGAAAAACGCCTGCAGTAGGAGATGAAAGCCACCGAGAAGTCTCTCTACGACCAGCAGAACATCCGCACTGCGTAGATCCGCACTGCTCTGGAGCAGGAGAAGGCCGACAGATTGACAACGGTCACCCGTGCCACAAAATAGGCTAACTCTCAACAACTCGATTAGAAGCTAGACAGAGATCGGCTGTTCCGCTATGAAGAGGATGAGGCACGGCTGCAGCACCTGTAGTACATCACCAACCATGATTTCTATACGGAGAATACTGGCACCTGCCAGAGCATGCTGGGAAGGCACCGGGTCATCCCTTACCACTGGAAGGGCATGAACGACGAGCAGCGCAAGGCCATTCTACTTGAGCAGGAAAGGCAGCGTAAGGAAAAGGAAGCTGAGGCAGATCTCGAGAAGGAGCGGGAGAGGCTGTATGCAGAGCAGGAGAAGCACCTGCGCAAAAAGCAGTTATTGGACGACAAGGCAAAGAACAAGGGAGGGAACAGCATGCGTCTGGCAATGGATGAGTACAACCGACACAAAGCTGAAGAGATGAAGCGCAAGATACCCCACGCTTATACTGAGATCCAAACCTTCAAAAACGAATGATGATACACCTTATTGATCTGATTGGTTTTCATCTGGGTAATCGTTAAATGAATGTTAACAACATCATCCCAGCAGTGCTGATAGCAGTGCATGCAATGCTTACCTATCTTCTACATCAGTGCTGTCTCAGACCTGTGCCCAACCCTACTACATAACCTCCTGCTGACCCTTCTCCTATCCGCATCTCTGCCCAGTATTTGCTTTCGAGACTGACAGCAGCTGCAGCTTGTTTCAGCAACGTTGCTAGGCAACAACTGCCTAGGTAATCAGCCCTACTTGCTTTATTAATACTACTGTCTCTATCAAGTCAGACAGGATGGCCAGGTCTAATTCCAGCTGCCGTGCTTCTCTCAGTCTAATTACTCTGTCTATTCCGACCTGTCTGCTATCCACTTTCCACTACCAGCACCGTTTTCTCAGTTATGGTGTCCTCAATCAGCATCCTACTGCTCACCAGCAATAACCTATCCTTCTCGACTGACCTTCTTGGCGTACTGGCCATCAACATGGCCGTAGACCATCTACTAAGCTAGGCCCCTTTGCTTCATGGCTTTTGCAGGGCTCTACGGATTAGTAGTAATACCGCTGTACCCAGACTCTCAAGAATTAGCTTAAATGATGGCGAGAAGACTGTGGCTTGACTAATCAGAGCAACAACCCCGGTTTTAATAATAGCCTAACCTGACGCTGGAGCAGATCATCCATGATGAAGAAGAGGTAGCAGTCAGTCAGCACTAGGATGAGCAGGCAGCATAACAACCAAGAACAGGTTTAAAAGTCATGAAGACTTCTGATCCAAACATATTGCTGGATGGCATTGAGGATTACGGGGCAGTGGTGGCACAGACAATTGCTCCTGAGACTGTGAAGGTGAAGAATAGGAAGAGACGCAAACAATCTATGGAAACGCTGTACAGTTCACAGATAGTGGGGAGACAGTCATTTGAGAGTGAGCAGATGGACTAGTCGAACAACAATAAAGAGAATGAAGTGAGTGGCAAAAGGACCATTATTCCTAGACATCCAAACTACACTCAGCCCATTCATGATATAAGGTGAAGGAGGGTAGAAGAATCTATATTTGACTGGTCTCAATTAATGATAATATGGGTAAGATTATTATGCTGGATAGTGATTGCAAGCTCTGTAATCAATACCAATTTATTGCTACTTTTGTAGTAAAGAGATATAGGCCTGCTAGAAATGCCTCAACTGCTCAGGGGTTGGGGGGGGGTTGGGGGTTGGGGTTGGGGTTGGGGTTGGGGGTTGGGGTTGGGGTTGGGGTTGGGGTTGGGGTTGGGGTTGGGGTTGGGGTTGGGGTTGGGGTTGGGGTTGGGGTTGGGGTTGGGGTTGGGGTTGGGGTTGGGGTTGGGGTTGGGCAGCAGACAGATTCCCAGAATGCCAGGAGTGTGGACAGGTAATATGCAAACCTATAGAGAGCTGGAATGAACCGCTGGGTCTTCACTGCTTCACCTTGAAGTATTTTACGTATTGAGTTCATATCATTGCAAATGGTCATTCTTGTGCCTCGGGATTCATCGGCTCATCCACTCCTGAGAATGCAGGCAGGTCGTTGTTCTCAGCTTCTGGCTTGGCCTCTCTCTTGTCAGAAGGCAATGGCGACTCTCCAGCGATGAAGCTCACGGCGATCAAAAAAATCCCGAACACAATGAAGAGCACTCCACAAACGATCTGTGGCCAGCGCTGTCCCAGGATCATTACTCCGAGGACGATGGAGTATATGGCTCGGCCAAAGTGCAATCCAAGTAGCTTGAAATTGGCTACGATGGGCTCCACTTCAAACTGTCCTGCTACTAGGAGTACAGCAAAGAGGCTGGTCAGGATGGAACAAGAAGTAGAGGGAGAGGAAGATGTAGTTGTATCCGACTCCTAAATGCGCGTTGACAACTGAGTTGATAAGTGTGAAGATGCAGATGGTGATGGCCCACACCTTGGCAATGATTCCAAGAATGCTACCTATATCGGAACCTGATGAACTCGACTTTGCTGGAGCAGCTTGCTATGTCTGATTTTCGTCCATTATATATATTTCAATTTTATGAATTAATGCGGGTCACCAACGCGGGTGATAGTTAAAGTGGTCACCAATAAGGGTCGTGGTTTGATTGCTTAGATCAGTCAGTTTAGGATATACATAGCTAATCAATAAAACTACCCATTTATGCCTTCACTCTGTCTTCGATTCCCATGAGTGTGATAGTGTACCTCTCTGTTTCTTTATAATTACTAATGTAGATAATTCATGATAAAATCAGACATCAACAATTGTCTCATCCTTGTATATACACTACTCCAGCCTTTAAAAAGCCACCTTTTCCTACTCTGCCGCTTTCTCCAACTGTCCATCTATTTCTGCCAGCTAGCTCTAGTAGTCCTTCCATTCAACCTTGTCCCTAACTCTCTATGACAGCTGGCTGATTCTCTATTGAAGCACAGCCAGTTGAGAAGGGTTGAAGCCTTTGAGGAGTGGCAATTCTAGATATGGGAACATTTTGTCTAACACTGTGCATGCAGACTTGAGACAGTGCTGTAGATGTTTGTTTAGCTTCTAAAGTTCCATGCTGTTAACAATCTGTTTTCTATCGAAATTGAGTTAGCTTGGCTTTTTACTGTAAACTGAGCGTTTGAATTCTTAGCGAGTTTGTGCTAGTTAAGTTTTGAGTTGAGCATTTTAGGTTTACAGCCTTTAGAGAGCAGAATGAATATCGCATCCTGAGCAGGAGCAGATCCCATCAGCCTGTAGACGAGTGAAAAGAGCCTAGTTCTTCCTCCGCTCTCTGTCTAGCAGACTATCAAATCTGGCAACATCAAATCCCTTCTTCCTTACGCTCATATAACAACAATCTATCTATCTTTTAATCTTAATCCGTATAATCAAAGTACAATCACTGTGTGCTTAAAGGAAGATATCATATTAAATGCAATAAATTAACCAAGTTAGGCAGGAGCTGGCAGACGGTTATCGTGGAGTCTGTGCCACTATCAAGCATTAGGAAAACCAAGCACTCATACGCACCTTCACTCGCACCGTGCCCAAAACCAATTATCTTGATTTCGTCTTCAGGGGCAACATGAAACTCAACTTCAAAAGCAGAATCAATGATAAAGACCTCATCCTCTTCTCTGACGTCCTCAAAAACCAGGTCGGCATTATCCGCCATGTTGACCTCTCCTACAATTAGCTAACTGACATCGGAGTTGAGGTTTTGGCACGTATGCTTCGCTTTTGCAATAACATTGAGAGCCTCAACCTGCAGGGCAATCGCATTGGTGAAAATGGGGGAAGGCTATTGCCTAGGCCCTCAAGGCAAACTAATCTATCAAATATCTCAACCTGGTAAACAACAAAATTGGCACAAATGGAGTTCACAGCCTGGCAAAATGTCTACTATTTCAAGAGAGAGATGGACCTCGTAAAACACTGTAGGAGCTTGGATTCGGAAACAACGAGGTAAATCATGATGGGATGATTGTAGTTACTAGCACCATCCAAGAGACCAACAATACTTTGAAAGTGCTTTAGGCGGATGATCCTATATACACCAGTATAGGACAAGAAACCAGCATCCACTTCGCAAAGATGCTGCAGAACAATCATCGCCTATAAAAGCTATCACTTCGAAAGCACCAGTTCACTTGTGCTGGCATCTACACAATAACTGAGCATCTCTTGGAGAATAACAATCTCAAGGTGCTTGATCTCTCAGCTAATCTGATTGCCTTTCAAGGATGTGAGGCCCTTGCCAAATACCTGACTTGCAAGTATTGTGAGTTAAGGTCTCTCATTCTTGCCTCCAATAGGACAGGGCACTACGGAGCCAAGGCCATTGCTCGAGCAATTGCCCGTAATCGTTCTCTAGTTCATCTGGACATGACCAGAAACGGGATTGATGATGCTGGCTTGAAGATGATAGCAGAGGCTTTATAGGTGAACGATTCCTTGCTTTCTCTAAAACTATACTTCAATGATTTTGGAGAGGGTTCATTGAAATAATTCCACAAGCTTTCCAAACGACACTCGAACTGGTTTTGGGACTTTACAACATACATTGTGGATGAGAAGGTGAGCATGGCGTATGTGGACACTATGATCGGCATGGACGTGACAGTTATGTCCCCTACATACGTCGCTTGATAAAAAATATATCATTTATAATGGGTCTTTCCTAAAACACATATCAAATAAGTAGACTAAGAAGAAAACAGGCTACAAGAATAAAAGAAATAATTCAAAAGTAAAAATCTTGTTTTTTAATATTTTAATGAAAGATGGGTGATGAGAATGAATAAATGATAATGCTTTAGTCACGCTTAAGGTAAATGTGGCAAGGGTGGACTATCAATTGCCATCGACTTAAATTTAATAAATAATTATTTGACCATCATCTAAAACTGGTGGTTAACTTCCATCGTTTAAGTGTTCGGTTACTATGATTCGTTTTCCTTTGGCTTTTTTTATTTGTGATAATTCTGGACATTGATCTAAGCAGCTTAACAACTAGCTTTTGTAGTTCCCAGCACAGGATTACCAAAGTCATTAAAATGGGTACCAGCACGATCCCAATAATAACATAAAGGAACTATTGATACTCTTCCGTATGACTAAAGATACCTATAATCAGGTATGTTTAGAAAAACATAAACGAAAAGGATTATATGAGGATGCGTATCCACCAGATCAGGACAAATTTACCTTTCTATAGCAGGACTATTACTAAAATCATTGTGTCTACTAGAAGAGTTGGGATCATCCGAATATAGGGCTAAGGAAGCAATATCATTGAAATGGGGTAGATTGCCATCTTGAATTAGTAGAGCAAACAAGCCAGAGATGCCGACCCTTGAAATAACTTCTTCTAACGCAAATAAACGCAGCGGCAGGACAGTTTATAGAGGATCAGGGCTATGCAGCTTCCAACCATAGTATTGGCAAGCAATATTCCGAAAAAGTTGATCAGAGATTCTGTTTGATACTGTATTTGAAAAGTACCATAAATGATCAGTTCACATGCCGAAGTGACTATCAAGTCATTCAAGTCTTCTGCATTACCAGTGATTAGCTAATACTTTTTTGAGAAGATGGGTAGTTTGTAGAGCAGCCAGAAGAGAAGGTTCTTGATAAGTAGTGTTCCAATGGTCAAGAAGAAGAAAAAGGAATTTGTAATGAACTGGAAGCCGTTTTCAAGAAATTCATAAGCAAAGGCTGACGTATGAACAGGAAAGGAACTGTTCTCTGCAGTAAGAGCCACATATTTTTACTGAACAGGTTAAAGCAATTGATTTCGAAGAATACTTTCTGTCGCAGCTCCTATGCTATATAAGTAAGGGTGTACTGGTATATCACTGAAGAAGAATGTTTTGGCGAGTGTGATCGAGATGATCATTGGCCCAAGTAAAGCACTTCCCCCCATAGCCAGAAATGAAGTGAGGACAATGCCTGCAGTTTAAGAGGATTGTTTTGAGATGTTCATTGTTCTGATATATTCCTTAAGTTATTCTTATGTGACTTATTGATTAACCTGTAATTTGCACTGCTGGTTGACATTGAAGAAGAGGGGAAGGCAGGTACACTATTCTGTGAGTTCATTATAAACTGAAAATTAACTGCAGTTTATTATGCATTTGCTCTATTTGAAAACAAAGCCCTCTTAGCACATTTTGCAGTCCTTATCAGATTAGCAAGATGCACATTTCTACATGCATGTCAAACATACTATTTCTGTGTTTAAGTAATGTCCCCTTTTTAAACAATTACAAGTTTACTCGTTTTAGCATACCAAGCAGTCCTCTCTGCATAGTTTGCACTCATTCTTAATTGGATAGGTACCAATCTAGCAAGCGCATGCACTGTTGATATCGATTATTCCCATGATCACACATCTGGTACAAATATCCATAGACAGACAATAACTACAGAAAGGTGGACATGCAATACACTTGCCTTAGACAAACATATTTCCTATAACCGGACAAACACAGTTATAAGACTAGTCGCACAAGTGGCAGGTCGATGGGCAACTTATGCACTATCCATCAAAATATTTTTTACCTACCCTGCATTGGCATTTCCCCTCATACAGTTAGTAGAGAGGAGCACACTAAGAGCACTAGTAAGCACTGCAGTTATTACAGTTAGCCGGACAGCTTGCACACTGATTATTTTAATCCAAGAACTGGATATTCTTTATGCAAGTGCAAGTGATTCTGTTAGTGCAAGTGAGGCACTCATCCAAGCATAAGGTGCACTTATTGTTATCTATTATATTCCTAAATTGACTATTGGGGCAGTGATCTGGAGTGGATGCCTTTTTTATGATAAAACACCTAAATTTTATCTAATGAATATTTAAGAATTAGTTATAGAAAAAAAACTGGTGATCTGTACCATTAGTTGACTCCCAAATCTGATAGTTCAATTAGCCAAATTATAATAATGCATAGCTAAGACCTCCGAAAAGGGGTTGGGGTTGGGGTTGGGGTTGGGGTTGGGGTTGGGGTTGGGGTTGGGGTTGGGGTTGGGGTTGGGGTTGGGTTGGGGTTGGGGTTGGGGTTGGGGTTGGGGTTGGGGTTGGGGTTGGGGTTGGGGTTGGG
>NW_028292063.1:0-45707 GCF_963383615.2 Lipophrys pholis | reverse complement strand
CCCAACCCCAACCCCAACCCCAACCCCAACCCCAACCCCAACCCCAACCCCAACCCCAACCCCAACCCCAACCCCAACCCCAACCCCAACCCCAACCCCAACCCCAACCCCAACCCCAACCCCAACCCCAACCCCAACCCCAACCCCAACCCCCCCCGAAGAATCATCGCGAGGCTATGCATGTACACAAAAAACCAATGTCATTATCATTCAAAATTCATAACGATTTCCTCATTTCAAGAGATCTCCTTTTTCAGACGCTATCTCACATAATAGATCATTATGTCATTATGATGTCTCATTGTGGATAAATTGTTGGAAATGCAGTAGGCTGAAATAATTAGGCACCTTTCTGAAGAGGTATTTTGCCGATGACTTCCTTATCTTGTACGGCTACCATCGGGTAATGCAGTTTTGTTGTTTGGTAGATAAGAATCTAACTCAAGATTCGGATTCAGGTCAAGAGATTTGAAATACCTTTTCCTTAGAGAAAGACAGTTAATATGCTATGCTTGCTCAATGTTGTGCTCACAGTCTCTTACTCTAGTGACTAGGATGGATCCACAAACATTGCCATTCTATTTAATGATGTGCTACAAATCAGACAGAGCGAGGGGCTATTTTTGGGTAATAGTTGAGGATTATTGTACAAGAATAAATCTTTTTTCATCCCTTTGCTTATTGGATAATATATAAACTCTAACTTCTATCTAATCTGGATAATTGACGTGTGATGATTATTGAATCTATTTGTTAATGCCCATTTCCGCTGTCTACATCCTTGATAAAAAGGGGAGAGTTCTCATCTTCAGGAACTACAGAGCATCTGCCCCTGCCAATGCTCACTAGATATTCAATAAGAAGATTCTAGAGTATGACTAGTACACCACCAAGCAGTCATGAAGGACAAGGACGGCAACATCTTCTGCCAGATTCGGCACGAGGATCTCATAATCTTCTCAGTCAGTAATCAAAATAGTAATGCCCTTATGGTTTTCTCTTTCCTGTACGCTTTCCTCGACCTGTTGAAATGCTACTTTAAAGAAGTTCGCGAAGAAAGCGTACGAGATAACTTCGTTATCATATATGAGCTGCTCGATGAGATCTTGGACTTCGGATACCCTCAGAACTCAGAGTTCAAGCTGCTTAAAGAGTTTATCAAGACAGAAAGCTTCTAGCTGAGCATATTGGGTGGCGGCAATACCAGCAACAAGAAGGGTATCGAAGCAGTGACTCAGTTTTCATCAGCAGTCTCATGGCGCACCGAGGGGATCAAGTACAAGAAGAATGAGTTCTATCTGGACGTCATTGAGTCTGTGTCGATGCTCATTGGATCCACAAACAACATCATCCGATCAGAAGTGCATGTAAAGTTATGGCAAAGTCTCATCTGTCAGGAATGCCGATATTGCGCCTAGGTCTGAACGACAAGGCCTACTTTGACATGCAAGGTAAGGAGACTAGGTCGCGGGCAATCGACTTTGACGACATACGTTTCCACCAATGTGTAAAACTGGACAGATTTGAGAAAGAAAGAGTGGTGGCCTTTATTCCTCCTGATGGCTAATTCTAACTCTTCAGCTATCGCATTGAGCTAAAGGTCAAACCATTGTTCTCTGCTGAAGCTAGGATCTAGCGTAAGAGTGATTCTAATGTGGTTTTTTAACCAGCTCGTCCTCCGTGTCAAAGTGCATAGCAACTACAAGGAGAAGAGCAATGCTAAGGACGTGTAGGTCTTCGTCCCTGTCCCAGAGGATTCTGAGACTCCTGTTTGTGATACCGCTCATGGAGTGTGTCACTACACTCCCGAAAAGTATGCCATTTGCTGGAGAATCCCGAATTTTCCTGGAAAGAAAGAGCTCGATATGCGTGCAGAAATGAAACTGCCATCCGTGCCTTCACCCAATCGCAACCGATATCTCCGCACACCAATCAGCATCCACTTCGAAATCCCACTGTTCACAGTGTCAGGGTTCCAAGTTCGCTACCTGAAGATCGAGGACCGAAGCGGCTATAAAGCTCTTCCCTGGGTGAAATACATGACAAAGAATGGAGACTTCAATATCCGAGTCTTCTCATGACAAAATCAACTCGATCATTCATTCGTATCAATATTTTTCATTCTTATCGATATCTAATAGAATGTCCGAGTTCAGCTAGCTTGGCCAGCAGCACTACAATGGGGTTCGGTTCTGCCAGGAGTGTAACAATATCATGATCCCTGTTGGGTACGTTGAGGATGCACCGGAAGTGCTCACCTTCCGCTGTAAGAACAAGGACTGCAGAAGTGAAGAAATTAACTACCGAACTAAGAGGGCACTCAACGAAATGCTCCTCTACTCAAAAGAGTTCAGAAAAGTGGAATTCAGTCAAGACAAGGATCTAATTTTCGATCCCTCAGTTCCGAGGGTGGGAGTGATTTGTCCAAAATGCAAGTACAGTGAGGCAGTGTACTATCTGACCTCGGATAGTGATGAAAGGAGGTTGATAAAGAGACTGATCTGCAGCAGAGTGGAGGACAACAAATCTGCTTGTGGGTTCAGTTGGGAGGCCAATGAAATTATTGTCTGACCATCATCTTTTTAGAATTCTTTCTTTTAGCCCTTTTAGTCCTCCTCGACCGATGATGTCCTAGAAGATGTGGGAGGCCTTCTTGGAATATCTTTTGTTAAGGGCTTTAGGATTTAACTGCATGAAGGATATTGGCTTTGGCTTGCCCTTCACCTAGCGATCTCCTCCTGCCTCAGCTCTGTATATCTTTGGATCCACTTTCATTATGTGCACTCCTTGGTCCTTCTTCACCTTCTTGAACACCCTACTAATAACTTACCCTCCTTCGAAATCATCCATAGCTTCCCTCCTCTACCTCTTTTCAGGCATCTTGGCAAAGATATCCTTCTAGCTGCCTTCTTAATTCTTGGGCTTGTGGTACTGCTCATCAAAGTAGTTAACTGGCCATTGTTCGTGCTACTCAGGTTAGATTTCCATATCTTTGTGCTCTGCTGAGGACTAGGCTCCTGATTCTTCTTATGGGTGAGTATGCTGATGATGCTATTTTCGACGAGTGGCCTGCACACGTTTTTCTCTTCTGCTTTCTTTTATAGTGTTCCTCAGGAGCTTGTGATCCTCCTCTGGAATCCATGTCTGCAGTTTGTCAACCCCTACTTTCTTTACCAATTTGAGGAGCATCCTTTTGAGGAGATGTCTAAGTTCGTACCTCAGACCATCGCTGGTCTAAAACACTGCTTTTACAAACTTAGGCAGAAGCTAGGTAGCCAGCACAGGTGGCAGTAGCATGGCCACCTTCCTGCCGAAGATAAGCAGCCCTTTAACAATCTCATTTTTATCCTCCTTGAACAGATAGATCAGCACCTAGACGATGTCTCGAACTAGTGGTAGGTCCATTTTATGACAGAAGTTGGAGATGAGGAGTGTGATGGCACGAATGGCATCAGCTTTCATGATGGGAGTACCGACCATACCCACTGTCAACAACTGGAGATATTCCTCTAACAAGCCCACATCCAGCATCTTCCCAGCCATCCGTAACAGCATTCTCTCAGCAGCCTGTCGAGCCTTCAACTTATTAATCCTTAGACCGGTGATAAGTTAGGGAGTGATAACCTTGGCAAATTCAAGGAAGGAAGGCACCAGCTAGTCCTTGAGGTTGTTGTATGCACACTTGTTCCAGATCAGTTCGTGAATTTAGAGGCGGAGGTGGCTGGAACTTGGCTAGGGTTAGGATCGGTGGATGAGGGCCAGGATTGCTCCGTTGTGGATGTTGCTGGTTGACCGGGTCACCTCCTTTAACAGCTTTAACCCATCCTTGTTGTAACTCTGAGACAGCAATTTCTAGGCCAGCTGCATAGCTAACTCTCGTTGCGTGAGGGGAGGGGATTGAACGACGACAGATTAATCGTTGAACACTATTCTGGTGGCCACTGAGATCAACACTTTCAAATTGGCCATGAATTTATGGTTGCTCTTAGGCACCTTGCCATTGTTCAGTTGGGAGGAAAGTGCTGATGCATTCTTAGTAAAGACTCTGCTTATGTAGTCGAGAGGGCATATCTGCACCATAGCCTTTATGCACTAGATGATAGTCGTATTGCCTTCCTATTGCTGCAGGGAGTGTGACAGGACACTGATTATCTTCTAGGGGTTGATGTTAGCTCCAGTTTCCAACGAATACTCTGCCATACTCCTCATGCCGATGAGGATTTCCTGGCTGATTCTTTGCTCAGTCAGTTTGAATAAGAAGGACTTGGCAGTTTTCTAGTTGCTGAATTTGGACAATGCTGCTAGACAGCCCCACAGTCGTTTCTTTATAGTCTCATAGAAACTCCTCTTTAGCACTGTTGTCTAGCTGATTATCGCTTTGTCGATCAGTCCGAGAAGAGGAGAAATGAATCTCTCAAAATCTTATAGATTGCCTACTCTTATCATTCTATTCAGTATGTCCAGCAGCCATAGGTTGTTCATCTCTTAGTATGACTAGTCAGATGGATCGCCTTCAAGGCCTAATGGGAAACTTTATAGCAGATTCTGGCATCCGAGCTTACCGAATGCCGCCTCAAAAGTGCAGCTCATCCAGCTATGGGACTTGCAAGGGACGTTGGCCATCCGCTGTAGAATTTTCATGACTGTGTCTGCATATTTGGTGGGTAGTTTGTTGATGAATGCTGATACTGCAGTAGCTATTTCTTGGGGATGGCTGGCAGCCAAATCTTCAATGAGCTGTGAAAAAATAGCCTCGGAACGCTGTGTAGGAGAAGGCCCACTTATGTCTAGATTGTCTAAGTCGAGCTAATCCCTGCCCCCCAGCTAAACTGTCTGAATTAGTTCGAGTATATCTGAGTAATGGCATATAAACTATCCGGCAACAAGACTCAGCCAGGCAGGAAGATACCTCCCAGCCTGATAGGGATCTGTCCTTGCCAAGGCCCTAAAAGCCTCCACTGCCACTCTACCCAGGCTCAGTTCATTATGACTTCCTTCAACGCTGAATAGCTTCTCTAGCATCTTTTCAGCCAGTTGACTTGAAAGTATCAAGGGGGCTAGAACCTCTAGTGCTTAGAGAATGGTCTAGGCTTAATGGCTGGTGAGAAGGAGGGTGGTCAGGTTGTCGGTCTGCTGCTGGCTGAACGTTTTGAGAAGGGGTGTTGATGCCTTCACTAGGTTGTTCACTGTCTCGCTTGATTAGCAGCCTTCTATCTAGGAAAACAGTAGCCTGAACAGAGTATTGCTGGCTGTGACACTTCCCTGTGAAAAAGAAGCCAGGTCTTGGCCAATCCTTTCAGAAAGAGGTCTCTTCCCTGATAGTTTTTTCACAATCAGCTCTAGAATCCTGGCTGAGATTTAAGCCTAGGGGAAAGTTCGAACCAGCTGTAGAGCTACTGCTGACACTGAGATCAAGATGGCTGGGTGTTGGTGTGGCTTGATCAGCAGTTTTATCATCTCTCCACTAAGCCGGTCCAGGCTCAACTCTAGGAAAGCAGGACTCACTCGTGGGATGAGCTGGTTGAGCAGAAAGAACAGCCCGTCAACTTAGTTTTAGTGGTGGTTGCTGATGATCAGTCGGATGACCAGCTGTGCTATAGCAGGTACTTCTTTAGGTGTCCCATGCAGCCCATGGCTAAGCAGAGAGCCTTCGACAGATTGGAGCATGAAGAGTGCGTTCTTCTGGGTGCGCCCACTCCCTTCACAGAGCTCCTTTAATTCCTGTTGAAGAGGGGACTCATCGATCATAGCCATATTTAGTGATAGCAACAACAACTAGGATATTGATATGTATGTATGCTATATATTATATATCACAGTATGAAGTAGAGCAGGTTCCCAGCTGCAGCTGAAACGCCGAGGATCAAGCTGGTCAGGACGTACTTAGAATAGGGGTGCCCGAACTCATCCGCATCTTATGATCCTTTGAACCCCAGCCTTTGCCCAGCTTTGTCAAACACTATTGTATACCCCTTCATGAAGGGAATTCCCAGGATGATCCAGTTCCCGTCGTACTGTCCCAGCAGCACCTGGCAGTACCATCTGAACTAGCAGGAGGGCATAACCAGCTATGAGTGCACTTTAAAAACCTGTCCTGAGGCATAGAAGGTGAGACTCATGTCGGTATGGACTGGACAAAAGATGGCCAGGTATTAACCCTGCTCTTCAAAGCAGCCAATTCGGTCAAGGAAGGGGATGAAGGCTTGATAGAGCTGGTAAGGCAGCATGATGAAAGTAGTGCCTGAGTCTATAATGGCATCATGTGCTGCTGTGAGAGGCTGTCCTGCTAGCACCACATTCTCAATCAGCATGTTCCATTGACCATCTCCATTGGTCTATATGTATGACAAGTTCTGACAGTGTGGTGGTAGAGTGTCGTAATATAAGGCCTTGTCCTGCAGTGACAGTGCAAAGACATTCGAGCTGATGGATCCTTGTTCCCAGAGCAGATCGAAGAGATTGGCAGTTGGCGAGTTAGACAGTCCGATTAAAGCACACAGGTAGTGCGTTTATTCATCGGTCACCAGCTAGAAGAAGGAGGTGGTGGAGTATCCTCCAAGAGTGAAGACATCGCTTGATTCGTAGCCTCCAACTGTCTCTTGCTCATACGATATTTCATCATAGAAGCCATTCGATAAGAAGCTAGCACTCTGCATGTAGTTGAATGTTTGACACTCTTGCTTGAAGGCCAGGCTGGAGCTTGTCATCCAAAGCAAGTTGCTGCCTGTGTCCACTACGCAGGGCAGCGATTGTGGAGGAGAGCCAGCCTACAGCTATAGTTGGTAAACCGACCCATACTAGTCGGGGTGGATGGGGAGGAAGGCAGCAAGGACTGGTGCAAAAAAAGGAATCATGAGTTATAAAGATGGAGAATTGGGGTTTAAACCTAGGCCTTTTGTATGCTAAACTCTACCACTGAGCTAATTCTGGATTGCAGTTTGCTCTTCTTGAACAAAGGATGGTGTTTCAAAGCATGTTGTAGAGACCACCAACAGGAGGTTGATAGCTTGAATCATGATAGTGCAATTTAAAGTGAATGCTTATTGAAAGGGTAAGATCGATCATAACTGCTAATATTTTATACTTTTAAGACTTTGATATCACTTTTACTTGAGATTATGGCCTTAGTAGCCTGGTTGAATATCTTCACACACCGGTCAACATTAACACCAGCAACGGATCCTAACCAGTCAGTTAGACATTCCTGATAGATTCCTCTGGACTATATCCGTATGTGCTGCCAGTGCTGTTGTAGCCAATGTTCAATAACAACAACACACCATTTTGCAGACAAATGGACAAATTGGATATTTCTTAGCTCTTTCAGTCTTGGAACAGCATCTACTGGGCAGTCAACAGCTAAAATCTAAGAATGCCTTCTATGATGCTAAATTGATGAAAAAATGTTAAAATGAAATCGACTGCACTCACCAGTAGAAGATAAGCATATAAATGGCATGATTGATTTATGCTAATGGTAATACTAATTCCAGCTGACCTTCATTTACTGACAATCGAATAAGGAGCAGACCAAAGAATCAGATCCTTTATTTTCAAACAAATACTCTTTATATTCTTTGGGATGTGCTGATTGTTTGTCTGCTGGGTAATAAGGAAGTGTATGATTTGATATGAAATGATAGTAAAATAAATGACCTTGGTTGCTAGCTGTTAGCATAGTCAGTTTAGAACGTCATACAATAATCTGTAATATCCAATCATTATATATTCAATCATTATATCAGCTTTATGAATCAGGCAGGAAAGGTGGCTTGGCTGAACACGAAGGCAAAGGAAAGTAGGCCTGACCAGATTGCAGAAGTGGCTGACCTCAACATGTTCTAAATCGATTTCGTACACATCAAGCAGGCAGAAAACCTCAGACTCTCTGAAGTTGAACCCATCCGCTGCCGGAATTGCACTGTGCTTTTAAACCAGTTCTCAAAAATACTTGACCTTTAAGAGTATGAACAGGCAGTTGCTTGTGGGAGGGTGAGATAAAAGGAGGAGGCAAAAGAGATGGAGATGATAGTGCCGGTGCTGGAGAAGGTGCTAGATCTGCATAAGGGGACAGCTGCTTGGGTGTGCTAGTACTGTGGCTGCCACAATTAAACACCCATTGCTTACAAGGAGATTAAGCCTAAGCAGAAGGATGCTGTTTTCGTCATCAAAAGGGCCGAAAAGAAGGATGTCAAGGCAGGTGAAAACGCTCTGGTGTTTTGTATTGATCTGAGTGGAAGTATGAATGTCACCCAAGAAGTCAAAGGAAAAGTGGATCTGAAACATGGCATCTCTAAGGAGGAGATTGAAGCTCTAAGGGCTTTTCTGGAACCCGGGGATGAGCAGCAGCTGATTTCAGCCAACTCATTCATCTCCAGAAAGCAGTGTATCATGGCAGCCATCTAAAGCGAGCTCAGAGGAATGACTGTCTAGCACCCAAAGAAAAAAGTCGGCTTCATCTTCTTTTCCAGCGAGGTCGAACTAATCGGAGATGGCACTGTTGAAACTGTCGTTCTAAAAGGAGACATGCTGAACAACCAAGAGGGTATCGCCCAATCCCTCAAGGATGTGTAGCTGGATTATCCGATTGAGGACACCTATGACCATCTGTACAAACGATTTGAGAGTGCAAAGGCTGAAGGGCAGACTGCTCTTGGACCTGCTTTAATGGCGGCTGTGATGTTGGCTGGTAGAGGCACTGGCAACTCAATCATGCTTTGTACCGATGGACTTGCTAACCAAGGCCTTGGCAACCTCCAACTAGGAAGACCCTAAGACATAAAGTTTTATGATCAGTTGGGATAGCTAGCAGGATAAAAAACAACTCAGATCAACATCCTGACGATAAAGGGGGAAGGGTGCAAGATGGATGTGGTAGGCAAACTGTGCGATAAGACCAATGGCAACCTCACTAGAGTCACTCCTGAAACACTCTCCTCTGACTTCGCCAACATTCTGCAGGACTAGGTGATTGGCATCAAGGTGCTCATCCGAGTGATACTGCACAGAGCCCTTCGCTTCAGGAATGAGAAGGCTGAGGACATATCTGCTGATGGATCCATCATGGAGAGGAAGATTCCTATCGCCACGGTTAAGACCAAATTCTCATTCGAATATGAGCTCAAGTCTAGGTTAGAACTCGACAAACTGAGGATTGACTTGAAGAACCTTAAGGTGATACCCTTCCAAGCACAGATCATTTACTTCAACAATGCAGGTGATCATCTTGTCCGTCTCCTGACTGAAGTGGTTGAAGCCACCTAGAAGCAGGATGTCGCAATGAAGGAGGTCATCGATATCGAGCAAGTGCACAGACGAGCCCAAATGAACGTTATCAACTGGCACGAGGACAGACACCTCCAGGAACAAGCGCCAATGCTTAGTAAGGCTTACAATGACCTGATAGAGAGACCATAACTCAACAAGAGAAGTGAGATGATGAGGCAGAACACATAATTCAAAACGGAGAGCAAGCAAATGGAGCAGATCCTACACAACCGAAAGCAAAAAGCGTAAGGAAAGAAAGTAATGCGGAAGAAGAAGATGAGAGAGGAGAGTTTGTCGGACTGTTCAGACTAAGACGAGGTGGTCTACCAAAAGATTAAATCAAAGAAATGACACCATTATTAAATGTTGGCCTTATCCTTCATCAAGCCCATCATGCCCTTCATTCCCATGATGGAGAAGCCCAACAAACCAGTCTCCATCAAACAAAAAACCATCTACACTGCACTTGTCCTGTTCATCTATCTAATCGCTTGTCAAATCCCTATCTATGGCGTGCGTAGGTCTGCAACTCCAGATTCGACTATGTACTGGGTGCGACTGCTGATGGCATCCACTCGAGGCTCACTGATGTAACTGGGCATTTCACCAGTCCTGACCTCAGGCTGGATCATGTACCTGATGTCAGCAACCGGCTTCCTCTAGGCCGACCATTCTAAGTAGGGCAGGAGTCTGTACAATGCCGCAGAGATGACCTTAGGCCTGATCATATCCTTCGGGTAGTCAATCTCCTACATTCGTAATGGCAATTTTGGGTATGTAGAAGATATCGGGGTGGGGATGGCTATTGCAATTTGGCTGCAGATCTTTTTGGGAGGACTGATGGTGATCTATCTTGATCAGCTGCTGGAAAACGGGTATGGAGTGGGCTCAGGTATCAGTCTCTTCATCGCTTTGAGGAGTTGCTAGTATGTCTTTATGGCCTCTTTGTCCCCCATTACCATCAAGTCTGACGCTGGGACTTAATTCTATGGCAGTATCATCTCTCTGTTCCATTTTCTTATGGTCAAACCTGATCTTACATCGGCCTTACACAGCGCCTTTCTAAGAACCTCTGCTCCTAACTTGCTGCAGACGATGGCTACGTTCGGACTGTCACTGTTCTTGATTTACCTGCATCGGTTCAAGCTGCAGATCAGAATGAAGAATGAAAAATATCTTGGCAGGGATTTTAACTTTGACATAAAACTGTTCTATACAAATACCATCCCGGTTATCCTAATGTCTACGATCATCGATAATGTTCATTGGCTGTCCTATTTGCTATACCAGCGGTTCAGCAGCCATTTCCTGGTCGTTCTCATCGGAAAATGGACACATAGCAATAGGGGACCCATTCCTACCAGCGGCCTTTCATACTATATAAACCTACCCGATACAATGAGAGATCTGCTCTAGGACCCGATTCGAGGGGCAATTTCCATCCTGTTCGTACTGATTGTTTGCGCATACTGCTCTTACAGTTGGTGGAAGGTGACAGGCAAGTCTCCATAGAGAATAGCGATTAACATGAGGGATAATGGGTTTGTCCTGGAGGAGGGAGGGTCGATAGTAGAGCGGCTGAGAAGAGAGTACCTGGCAGCGAATGTCTGTGGGGGAGTGTTGATAGGAATGATAAACATCGTGGCTCAGATGGTTGGTGTGATCGGGTCAGGGTCAGGCCTACTACTAACAGTGTCAATAATAATCGCCTTTTACAACCGCCTCAACCCTGACGACCATAACTAAATCTACAAGTGAATCATGCATCGTGACCAGAAGAGAGTATTTAATATATATATCACTGATCAAGCAATAAATATATCATGGACACTCTTCGGGAGATTGTTAAGCCTGAGTTGTTGCAGTATTATGGGGACTGGCTGAAGAGGGCTAGTGACCGTGAGAAGAAGGGGCTTAAACTCATCCAGCAGATTATTGACACCAAGGGTAGGAAGAAACTCCCTCAGGATTCTCTTGTCTCTGCTATGCAGCTTGTCACCAGCAAGTCCATCTCTATCGGGCAGGCCGAGGAAATCCTCAGGAAAAAATAAACCATCACCAGCTACATGCAGTCCTTTGGCTACCTCGAAACCGAACTAAAACCTCAGAACAACATCTTCAAGTACAAAAAGCTAAAGTAGCTAGACCTTATAATCCCCCTCCAGCCGATCGCTGTGCAGATGATCAGCAACTGGGTATAGCTGAACGACCTGCTCGATTTCCAGGAGCAAGTGCTCTACTGCCTGCGTGCGTTATATTCCAGGTACAAATCGAAGGAAGTAGCCACGACGGAAATGAAAGAGCAATACAATTGGAACATCGACTGGGATTTAGCCAAGCCGATTCGAATTGACAAGGCAGGGTCTGAACTAAAAGCGTACAAGCCCAACTACCAGGCCATACTGAAGCAGAAGCTGAAGCAGGAGAAGCTCCAGGAAAAATTGAGAGAGCTAGAAAACAGCGAATTCGCATAGAAACTAAAGATCTTCAAGTCGTTTAAGATTACATGAACACGATTGCATTGTGTATCATTCATTCATAGCTGGTTAAGGCTTGGTAGGTATCATACGTTAGGAAGTATTTCTAGGGGTTGGCCATCACCTCCTCCTTGAACTATTCCTCCTTCTACCAGTATCCTAGCAGGTGCATCAGTTTTACTACCATCTCTCGCCTCCATTCCTTTGCAAACCAATCCCATTTCGTCAGCTATGCTCGGAGCTCAGCTTTGGTGAAGGACTGCCAACCCCAACGATCAAGCAAGGCATTGAGGATGGTATGTTCCATATCAGTCTCATCCTCGAGAAAGGGCTCTGCAGTAGCTAAACTCGGGATGGAGTGAGAGAGTGTTAAGGAAGGGAACCCAGAAGGGGATCTACTCTGAGTGCTAGGATAGTGGACAATCAAGAAAACGGTAAGCATCATCGTTATAAAATCTAACGTCAATAACTGCTGATTTTAGTCATATTCATTTGCCCATCTTGGGCCGGGGTGGGGTGTTAGGACGCTGGGGAAGGGTCGACTTGACCGTCTCTAAAGGTTTCAGAATCTGGAATGAGCAAACCATCTACCCACCGACATGCTCATCATCCCTCCTGCATTGTTAAATTCGTTGCAGTAATTAGGTGCAGAGAAGACTGTCACTAACCTTCGACTTGCAAAAAACTAATACCCTTCTTCCCACCTGATGTGCTCGGCAGATCAGATCAAGCCCCTGCTTCTCTAGAAAGCTTGTGACGACATCCTTTCCGAATACAAAGGAAACTCCTCGCTAGGAGTCTTGCCATCCTGAGCAACTCTTTTCAGGGTCTGACCAAAGCAGGTCGCAGAGCAGTCCTGAGTCCGGGACGTCAGTGGGTCTGCGAACGGCTTTGATCTGTTCGAGCGAGGTCATATCAGGAGAAAGCCCACCATGCATGCAAAGTACTTTTTCCTCGACAAGTGCAGCTATAGGCAGACAGTTAAAGCAATCGGTGAACGTCTTCCATAGTTTGATATTGTACCTGCGCTTGCACTAGTCATAGAACCCGTATGTGCGGTTGATGGATGCGCATTAGTGGTTGCCCCTTAACAAAAAGAAATTCTATGGATATTTTATCTTGAATGCTAGCAGCAGACAAATTGTCTAGAGGCTTTGCTGGCCGCGGTCCACATAATCTCCCAGGAAGAGGTAGTTGGAGTCGGGGGGCATTCCTCCTGCGTCGAAGAGTCTGAGCAGGTCAGTGTATTGTCCGTGGATATCCCCACAGATTTTGAGGGGAGCTTCCAGCTCGATGAGGATGGGCTGGTCTAGGAAAATTTTTCTGGATTCGAGGCAAAGGGCCTTGATTTCCTGCTCAAGGAGAGTCACTCCCTTGCTCGTTTTAGTGAAGCCCGCCAGTAATTTTTTTATGATATCGTCAATGCTTATATTTAACATATAAAGAAATGGAATGTAGAGCTTGTTGCACGCAGCTGTTCACTCTTGGCGAACAAGTCCACTAGCCCGAGGGACACTAGATGGAATACAAGGGCTACCAACTGTAACACCTTGACCCTATCAAAATTCACATCATCATGAAGTCTATCTGTGCTTTTCTCAATGGCAATGGTGGACACATCCTCATCGGAATAACTGAAAGTGAGTCCATGAAGAGAAGAGTGCTGGGAGTGGGTATCACTGAGTCAGAGAGAGAGTTGTTCATAAAATTGATGGAGAGGATAGCAGAACGCTTCTACCCGTAGGTCAGACTGGACAGGTAGATAGAGTTTAGCTTCATACCGGTCAAGAATTAACCTGCCATGGCTATCATTCGAATGAGGGTTAAGGGCAACCCTGGTTTATTCTATTCATTTTACACTCAGGAGTAGGAGATGGAGTGGTGGTTCTACCTGCGTAATGATATCGAATGCAAGCAGATCACCAACTGCGAGGCCAAGGACTGGATCATCGAACGAGCACTCCGTCCCGAACCATACTCCAACCTACATCGATGTCCTGCAGCACCTAAATTTGAACTATCAGCCAAGCGCAAATGCATGGTCAGCATGCTGACTCTTGAAGGGGCGGTCCTAAGAACATGGCAGTACGAAAAGAAAGAAGAACCAGAGCTAGAGTATGGCAAGAAGGAGTAGTTGATATTAGATGGACTTAGACAGTGCTTGTATATAGGGAAGATGGACAAAACTGCAGGGAATGAATTGATAAAGGCATTGAAGAACGTACTAGAGAAGTACATGAAGGACAGTGTCAGGTATGAGTATAGTCCAGGAGAGAAATGTATATTGGTGAATGGTCCCATCTAGCAACTAGACCTGCTGAAGACCGTCATCTAGACCAAGCTCCGAAGTTCCATAACGAAAAAGATCGGTCCGTTCAGTCTTCTCATCAAATGATTAAACGAGTTGATATTATTGTTCAAGGATCACTGCGCCTTCAGGTTCTGATAAGGGGTCGCTGGCATATTGCTGTTCATCATGCCTGGGTAAAGGGATGAATGGTGGCCTTCACCAGATGGTGATTGGAGTGCTGAAGGCAGGCTTTAATGATGCGGTGGATATGCGGAGGATGTGGGCTGAGGGTAAGCAGATGATGCCGTTGCAGTGGGTTGGGGATAAGCAGATGAAGCCGTTGCAGTGGGTTGGGGATAAGCAGATGAAGCCGTTGCAGTGGGTTGGGGATAAGCAGATGAAGCCGTTACAGTGGGTTGGGGATAAGCAGATGAAGCCGTTGCAGTGGGTTGAGGGTAGGCAGATGATGCCGTTACAGTGGGTTGAGGGTAAGCAGATGAAGCGGAAGTGGGTTGAGGGTAGGCAGATGAAGCAGGTTGTACATATGTTGAAGAAGTAGGCTGATTATAATGTGATGAAACAGACAGCGACGGTTGTGGAATCAATGAAGGTTGATGATGAGTGGATGAGATAGTCGGGTGGTAAGTGGAAGCAATGGGCTGTGGATATGATTAACCTGCTGACAAGGGAGGTTGATAGCCTCTAGCTGGAATGGATTTCTGCATTTCAGAGGATCTCAAAGGCAGTTGCTACCCTACCATTGTATAATCATAGGTGGGTATAGATCGACCTTCCCTCTCCAGCTGCTGGATTTAATGGTAGGAAAGAACCTCCCCAGTTTCAGCATTCCTGATTCTGTCGATGACAGCAGGATCTAAAATCACATTGCCTCTTTTGATGTCTTCAAAGAGGGATTGTGAGAAATGTACTATTTAGCGGTTGACAGGTTTGTACTAAGGGATGTTAATGGTCTTGGTGACAGAGACAAAATCATCCCTATCAATAGGCTGAGGGATGTACTCTGTGATCGTCTACACCTTGTAGAAATCAGGCACCTTCTTTTAAATAGGCACTTGCTTTGTCACCCTCTTCGTATCGTAAGTTATCTTTTTGGTAGGAACCTTTTCTTAAGTCCATTCTTCAACGTAGTCGACTACCTTCCTACGGATCTTAATGTAGTCCGAGCTTTGGATTCTTGATTCTGGGGGAGGTTCAGCCTGGAGAGTCTCAACTAGATTCTGTTGGATTGAGCCATCACAAGGAGGACAAGGGGGACAGTTATTGGGTCGGCTGTAGGCGGGGATAGCGGGCTTATTGGACTCCATTCTGTAGGAGTAGTCATGGGGCAGGCTCATATCTAAATAAAATCAGGATATGTTTAAGTTTAATCAAACTTAAATAGCTGTCTTTTATGGTGTCAATTTCAACTTATTGCTTGTATAATAATAGAGCTGGGGTTCGAGGACTGCTTGTTGTCCGTGCTTAACTGATTAGGACTGCAATGAATAGTTTATTGGTGACATGCAGCTTATTAAATAAGCCTAATCATGATATTATATTGCTGCTATAAAATTGACTAAAAGCACAAACCATTTTATGAAGCCATTTGGTAAAGGTGTGTATGATCAGTTGTTGCATATCATCATTATTAACATTCCTGCTAACTTAAGACAGCCATGTTAGAACATATAGTTCTCGGCTGTCGGATGTCACGGGGTCAACTTAGACCCAAACAAATCATCTACCAGCAAGCGAACAAATATAGGGCTCTGGAAGGGAAGGGAGACCCGACCAGAGTCCTGAGACGACGAAGAATAAAAGGACATGTGATTACATATCATAATTCATCTCCACTCTCTTGCATGGTGCTTTCAGGACAACCGTGAGAACACTTTTTTGTTCAACTACTGTGAAAAGGGTGATCGCAAGGTTGTCGTGAAGATGCTGTGATATGAGTATTTAAAATGCATGATCTTGAGTCCACTTTATTAGTCAAATGCTTATCATAATTTTTGGTAAAGGCCATTAGCCTCTTATCATTAATTTCACCTCTTCATCGATCTTGTTGCACGATTAAACATTTAAGCTCAATTGAGGTAGTCACTACTTAATACATGGACAGGTTTAGTAGGTTCAACTTTAACCATCTATCCTTCCAGGTGCAGGTTTATTGCAGTGAGGTTGGCACTTTACAATCTTCTGTCCAGTTTCAATTGACCTGTCGTTCCAATAAGAATTAACTAAGATTAGCCGTGAAGATTGCGGAGGAAAGGTTATTGAGCGCCTTCTGTCCTAATGCTGTTATGCATAATGAGGTTGGCCCATTCAGCCAGAAATTGCTTTACCTTCTCTTTCATTTCCTTGCTCAAGATTAATTTCAGTGTCTTAGGCTCATTCTAGATAGGTGCAATCTCTCTTAGTTGTCTTATAATTCCTTTAAGGAAAGGGTAAAAGCTGTACATCAAGCTATTTCTCTACAAGACTTTATTTCTTATAGGTGTACTTTAAGATATCAACGTCTACTATACTTTGCATTTGTTCACCATCCATAATGCTCAGGATTGTCACTTTTTTATCTACTTCTAGTCCCTCGGCACAATCCTTCATATAACTCTTGCTGTAGTCCACTTATTAACAGTCTGTCAAAGAACCATTGCCCTGTATGAATGCAGTGGTAGGCTTGCCCAAAGGTTCGATTTAATTGCATTTATTAAAATGTTATACTTAATCACTGCTCTTCTAGCTATGCGACCAAAAGGAGCAAATGAAACTGCAGTTTACACCCAAACACTTAAACCGAAACATTAATACTATCCACAAGTTCACAATATTATTCCACTATATTTACATTACATTACGACTTTGTTAAATCTACTCCCTGGTAAAGCCTAGGTAGAGTCTAATTGGTAGGTTAAGGGAATATTCACTGACTCTCTACACTAAACAAACACCACACATTCAAACATAAAACCGAATTAAAATGGGAGCCTAATAAGTATCCGCAATCAACTTCAAAAGAGAACTGTTCTTTCATACAGGATCGCATTCTAATTACTCAATCATCGAGAAGTAAGGCTAGCACATCAAGCTCCAGGAGTATACTGTCTCCTTCCTTGATTCCGATGTCTTCACCAAGGCATTCTAGATCTACACTCGCAGACTCAACCCCATGCCGAATGTTGTCCGCTTGATCTCTGCGAAGGTCGTCAGTGGAGGCAGAATGTCATGTGCAGATTATACCTTGGCCAAGGTCATCACCGAGCATATCCCTACTTTGCTGAGTGATTTAACAGGGGCTGAACTAGGATAGTTGCTTCAAGGTGCTAAAGGACAGCCTACACGGGTTCCAGCTAATCTCACAGGAGTTCAAGATGGGCTTCAATGTGAACTCATCCATGATCGGACTAAACAAAGCGAATTAGATTCGGGTGTGGATGAACCGTGACTTTTCAAGGAATGAGGTTGAAGGTAGGAACAGCTAGTTCAACTAGCATCGAATAATATAATCCTTGTACGACACTATCTAGTAGATAATAGAAGGAGGAAAGTATCCTGTGTACTTCAAGTAGCTAAAGGACCGATAGAAGAGGCCTTACACCTTCTAGTAATCAGCAGCCTTTATCTAGCAATTCAACAACCAGCACAGCCTACTCAAACAGCATTGCCAAGTCCACAGCTACCCACGTTCAGTGGCAACCACCACCACCTCAAGAAAAGATGAATCATTTGATCTCCGTGTATAGCACACAAGCATAGTTTATTGAGTCATGGCAGATTAAGAACCGAAGGAGGTTAAGCCGTATGAACTAATTGTGGAGGGGCAGGAACCGACCAACTCTTCTCGAGGGTTCACTGGCAAGGCAACTGCCAACTACCCCTCTGGTGATATCTATGAAGGACTCTTTGAAAACGGACAGAGGAATGGCCGTGGCAAATACACCTACGCCAACACTGAAAGGTACGAGGGTTAGTTCAAAAACGATAAGAAGCATGGCATTGGTAGGATCTGGTACATTGACAAGAGTTAGTACTATGGTTAATGGGTGGAAGGCAGGAAGGAGGGAGAGGGGCTATACACCTATCCTAATAAGGATGTGTACTCAGGTCAGTGGCACCGCAGCATGAAGCATGGTCAAGGCACCTATGTCTTCAATGATACCGCCATGCGTTTGAAGGGTAACTGGCATTAAGGGCGACTTGTTGAAGGACAGTGGCTGTTCCCCAACGGCACCTATTTTGAGGGTAAATTCGAGCACAACAAGCCTGTTGGAACTGGAGAATGGGTGTTCATCAATGGGAACAGAGTGAAAGGCTGTTACGAACAGATGATCATCCCTCCTGATGATGGACAGGCTTCAACACAGCCTAATATAAGACTGGACTGGCAACAGATCCAAAGCTGATCCCTTCATTATCTCATTATCTCATGGTATATTAGAGCCACCCCAAAAACCCTACCAGCTTTTAATCGTGGTGTGGTCGGGCTGCCACCTGAATGCCAACTTCATGTCCTTAACTCAGCCGAGCAGTCTCTTTCATGAGCCTTTCAGTGGCATCCCTCGCATATGGGTAGTCAGCCTCACTAGCACGTACCTTGCGTATCGGGAGAGATGCAACAGGGCAGTCAAGGACATTGAAGACCACCCCGTAATATAGCTCATGTACTAATAGTGCACTGGTGCCACTCTGCAAAGAAGTGAAGGGCATCACTGGAGTTATGATAAAGTCTAATTGCTGGCTATGCCAGTACTCGATGATGCGCTTCTTGATCAGTTCTTTCTACCTGACCATCTAGAAGAACTCCTTCAGGTTGTAATCAATCAGTCTTCGTGTGATTGTTGCTTACCGCTAGTAGTTGAACAAATTCAGCAGAAAGGCTTTCACTCGAAGGAAGGTTTCACCCCATCTCTTGGCTGAGACTGCCTCCAAGTGATAGGCAGCCGGTTTTTAATGTCTGCTGAATGACAGGATGATCTTAATGATAGGTGGATAGAACAGCCTAAAGAAGATGTCGTTCAGGTTGTTCAAGTGCTCATCTAGTCCTTCAATCTCAATAACCTGGACACCTTTGCTAGCCATCTTATCAGCCACCTCCTGTATGCAATTCTGGATGGCAGGGACAGTCTCCAGCTGCTTGATGCTCTTTATATAGCCTACTCTTATTCGATGGCTGCTAATGGATTGCACAGAGGTTGTATAAGCCTATTTTTACCATCTCCCTCCGACATAAAAGTCGGCTCCGTCTTTTGACCGGCCTAGAGTCAACTCGCCACAGCTATTTGATGAGTCCCAGCGAACATGCTGCAAACCCCATTACAGGCTCGATCTACTTAATTATCTAGAGGTCGTGGCCTGATGGGCCTACTCTCCCCATCCTCGATATTCTCTTCCCAGTTGGCTTGAAACCGTACACCCCATTGATAGATGCTGGTATCCTGGCACTCCCAGCTGAATCACTTATAATGGCGAAAGGTACTGCGCCAACCCGAACCAGAGCGCAGTCCCCTCCACTGCTACCACCCACAGAGGAATCCAGGTATCACCTCAGCCTTGCCGAACAAAAAATTACTAGACTAGATTCCTAGCAACCCCTGAGGCACATTGCCAGTACAGACCGGCTGACATCCCACCTCCTAAAGTATTCTAACCAGCTAGCACGACTAACCAGCCTAGTAGTATTCCTCCTTGACGAATCCTCTGGCAGGGAACATGCCCTTAACCTTAATATGCGATTTCACGGAGTAGGGAATATTCTAGGCTTCGAACTTGGGGTTGATGTAGCCGATTAGGCCTTTGTTGTACTTTATTAGATGCTGGATGTAGCAGTCGCGTTGGGATTTGAGTTGGTGGAGACTGGTGGATGGTGGCCATGAAGGCTCCTCTTTCTAGTTTGGACTGCACTGTTGACGGAGTCGTTCAAGAAAGGTGGCTGTCCTCTGCTGGCGTGGGACAGCCTCCCTCAGATGTGTATCTTCATTGAGCATGAACTGCCTGCAGAAGAAGGTCAGCATGCAAATTAATTTGATGAAAGAGTAGTAAATTTTAGGGAACTTAAAAAGAAGCAGCTAAAGTGGATCCAGCTTCAACAAAGCTCTCACTTCGCCTAATAAATTGGGCAAGTCCCACATCCCCTTGCCCAGCCTGCTGCAGCCGGGTTAATCAACTTTCTCCAGGCAATCGCTTTGCACCCTTTAGATACTATCAAGACACGAATTCAGGCTTTTAACAAGGTAGAGGATGTATGCAAGGTAGTCAAAAACAATGTTGTGAAGGATACCAAGCTCGCTGGAATCTCCATGTCAGTTGGGTTGGTCGTGATCAAGGTCTGTTCTGACACTCTGGAAAAAGGATCTGCTGCAGTCTACATGGCAATGAGCCCTACCTCTCTCTGTCTCTCGAGTTAGTCTGCAACTGGCTGCCACAAACAAAGATGTCACCTACTTACCCAGTTTACTCTTTACAAGAGTCGAGCGCTGCATGCCGCGCCTGCTTTCTTCATCAGGTAAGGAATCATGCTGCTGTCAATCACACAAGCTGCAAAAGTGCAATACCGAGAATCCCAGAAACAACTCAACTGGCAGATCGCATCCCTTCTTCTTGGCACCATTGTCTCACATCCTTTTGATATGATATTCACGAGTTGGCCGGACAGTCCTATCTCAAGTACACGATCTGGAATGTTGTCCAGACGATCGTGAAAGAAGAAAAGGCAGTCAGGCTAGCGACTGGACTGTGGCCAAGGATCGTATGCGCGTATGGCGGGCTGTACATTTGGCGCATTCTGAATGACCCAGTGCGCAAGAATTTCGAATAGGGCTTCAAAAATAGGCTGTGATTATTCATGTCTTTCACTTATTCGAGAATTCTTGCTTCAGCCCTGAGATGTCCAGCAGCAGGAGTGACTCGATGTGCGAGGTAAACAGCCAGAAGGTGAGGATCGAGAGTGAAAAGACACAGAAGTCCTTGTATTGGAAGAGCCTGATACGAGAGGCATGTTTGGACTTGGGGAACATCCAGGCCCAGAGCAGAGTGATCTGATTCTGAATAAACTGCCATGGTCTGCTACCCTTAAAGTAGTACAGATAGCTTCGTAGGTCAGCATTCTCCATGCTCACAATTAAAAATAACAATGTTGATTCACAGATCCATGAGCACTAAGTGTCGTTCCTGACTTCATACTTTTTCTTCATCTTTGTTGCCTTCTGCTACCCTTCAAGACACTCTTTAAGCCTCTCGATCTTGTTTATTCGCACGGCGTCAAACCGTGAGCCCTTTAACGCTTCGAGTTTCAGGATCTAACGATTAGTCTTCGCCCAGATATTGGGGAGTGGTTGAGCCAGCAAACTCTTCCTATTTGAACACACCTTCTTTCTCTTGGCATGGCCGAGACTGCGAGGGTTACTCAAGTAAAATGTTTCTTTTATGGCTGCTGTAGGGGGTTTTAAACTGGACATTGCTAACAAGGCAGGTTAGGAACCAAGATGTTGGCCTTGTGCTAGATTGCTGGAGTGACAGCCCGAGAGTTATCGTTGTCTTTCTCAAGCTATTTAGACTAGACTGAATCATCCCGCATTTCAGGATCGTCAATGCTAGAAAAGGTGAGTTAGATGGGCGGACGTATAACCCGGCCACTGTTGGTTTAGGTGGGAGGCGAATGTTATTAAAGCAGAGCTGCTGCATTAGTGTGGTAGGATGAGTGTTTGTTCGTGTTAGTAATGCTACTAGTACCACTACGCCATTAATGAATATGATATGATATGAATATGGTATGGAATGAATGAATGAATGAATGAATGATAGCCTACTATAATAGCAACTTAAGATGGCTGCAGAACAACTGATTAAATACGGAGATAGATAAAAATATATAAATCTATCAATAAAATTATTGTTATGGAGAGGGAAAGTTTGATGGCTGTTGGCATCCACTCCAGGGGGTGCAGTCCTCAGCAGGTCCAGAATATTTAACATTCTATACGTCGCAGTCCCTGTAAAAATGCTCTCCAGGAATGCACACTCTCGCTAGGACCTTTAGGAAATCGTCAGTGAACAAGACTACGCCGATCGCCTCCGCCTACAACGCTAGAAAATCTAAGTGCTCAAGCTCGAATTCGAGAAAAGATAAGATCTAATTAAGGACAAGGAGCTGTAGATCTAGCGACTCAGTCTGGAACGGGAGCTCTTACTGACCATTAAAAAGGAGTATGAATCTCTGGTTCCTAAACACGATCTGCTCAAGTACCAGAATCAGCGACTGGTCGAATAGCACCAAGCTCTACATAGCCAGTACAATAACCTCAAAGGGGCTCACCACGAACAGGTCATCGAGGAACTACGCTAGACCTTGAACACTGTCCAGAGTGAGCTCTAGATCTGCAAGGTCAATAACAGTCGCTTAGAAAAGTCAAACTCCATTCTCAAACTGGAACGGCAGGATATTGAGGACAATGCCAACTATGCCATTCGATCCATCAAGATCAAGGTGGGCACGCTGTAGTCTGAACGGGACTCGCTCCTTTCAGAGGTGCAGGAACTGAAGCTCAATGCTAGTCAGTTGGAGTCTGGAGCAGATGTCGCAGAACAGAATATCGCTGATTTGAAGGAGGGCCTGTTGAAGCTGAAGGAGGAGTTCCTCAGTTGCAGTGCGGTCTGCTAGTAGAAGGATGAGATCATACTGTCTCTCAAGAATAAGATCAACCAGGTCTAACTCCAATCCCATAAGGACACTTCTGCTCTGGTCAACCTAGCTGTAACGCAGGTCCCTCTAGCTAAAGAAGAAAGATGCACAGTGCATCGAGTGCAAACTCAAAAAGGAAGAGCTCGAAAGTGCTCTCAAACTTGAGAGCAAAGATATGGCTACTGCTAAATCTGACCTTGATAAAGCTTTTCTTATCATCAAGTCAATTCCTCACCAGGAGGCTTAAAACCGAGGTTGAGCATGCCAAGAGTAGCGGCTCCTAGTGCGATGGATTGGTGCTGCAGCTGAGAAGAGAGATCGAGCAGAAAGACAAGATGATCAGCAAGTTGAAGGAGTGCAGAGACTTCGACAAGAAGGTGTGCAAAGACCTTGGGACACTGCGCTACGACACGAGCATAGTAAAGCGCGAATAGATTGACAGGATCGACGACCTCATAAACCAGATCGGTAGCAAGTACATCAAGAAACGATTCTGAATATATATATAAATACATCACCGAATAAGCAGGCTCACATCTTGTGGATGATGACTTCTTTCTGGAGGATTGTCGCCTTGTCGTCCTCCTTGAAGTGGGCTATCTACAGACTCTAGCTGAACTGGATCTTGTTCTGGCATGGCCTGTGGATACGCTGCTAGTTGTGCAGCTTGGTGAAGTAGCTTTTGTTCAGCTTTTGAAAATGATGTTTCTTTTGCTTTGGGGACATGAATAAGTGGACTGGCAGTTCTGGGTGCTAGTTGCGAATGGACTGCTGCTGTTCTGCTGGTAGTTTCCACAGCTCCATGGTATCTTCATTCTGAGCGAGCAGCAGCTTTTCAATGCGGATGGCTGACTTGACTGGTGAGCAGACAACCTTGCCTCATCCATTCTCCTCTGCCTCCTGTGAAAATGAGGAATCATCTTCATCGCAGTTTGCAATATATGCAAATAAAATGTAAGACAAATAAGCTGCTGGTCAAGAGCCGGACACTGACTCGGGTGACCGCATCATCCTTGACATGAACCGTATTGCAGTGGAGTACCTTAAGAATGGCAAGTATGCTGACTCTTTTGGGCTCTTGCGCAAGGTGCTCAGTTTGTTGGAATCAGAGAGGTAGGAGTAGCCTTACAAGGGCTCCATCAACCGTCTCTAGTCCATCACCTACAACAACCTTGCATGCTACTATAAGAAGACGCAGAAGCCTAAGGCTGCACTCAAATTCTTGGAGCAGGCTTTACACACTGAGACTTTGATCTCTGCATAGCCTATAGAACTGGCTCAGACCCACCTCAACATCTGTGTGACACTCTCTCAGCTAGGCAGACATCAACTCGCACATGGCCATGCTCGTACTGCACTCGACCTGATCTAGAACTCCTCCAAGAAGGACTCCTCTCTAGTCGAGCTGTAGATCATCACGCGGTACAACCTGGCCACTGAACTATAGCATCTCAAGATGTACGTCTAGGCTGCCAAAGAGTACGAGGCTGGGTTCAACTTCGGTACAAGGATGCAATCGAAGAATCTACTGGTGAGCATCATGAAGAACTTGAAGGGAGAGGTGGATGTCAGGCTGGCTGCCAAAGAACGCAGGCAATTGGGGTTGTTGTCCCGTCGTAAAGAAAGCGACATTCGCAATTACAAGCATGTGAATGAACAGAACAAACTCAACTTCATCCAAAAGCTTGAGAAGTAGGCCAACAAACGCTAGCGCCTACAATCCCTCAGAGACAAAGCCTTATGATTTATGATTTGCTATTTAATCTGTTGTTTGTCTTTCATTGCATTTGTGCCATGCTGTTGTTCCCCCCATGGTTTACTACTACTACATATGGGACTGGTTGTACAGGGATGTTGTAGGCTGGCATCATCTGTGGACTCCAGTTTTTGCTGGAAAGCTGGTGGGTATACAACTGGCTGGATGTAAGGGAAGATAGTCACCTCGTTCGACACCATCGCTTCATCACTACAGCACCCGCAGCATGGGTCAATGTCTGCATGCAGTCTGATCTGAAAGGTGCTTTTGACAAGTTTACCAGTACAGGTAGGCTGGTACTAATGGGGATTACTACCTAAAGTCAGTACATACATAGGCGATTATTGCCCCAAGAGACACTCACCAGCAAGCATCCCTCTAAAGCTCTAGCTAGCCAGTGTCTTTGTCGTAGTCTGCTGCATCCCTTCACTGACTCTCACATTGACATAGTTGACGATGGAGACAAGGACCCTCTCTATATCCTGACTGCACTCCCGGTTGTCTATCTCTGCATACATCTTAGCAGTTTCGCCCAGAGTGTAGCCGTTCTTCTAGAAGGCCACCTTTATCTTGTAGGAGCCTTGAGGGACACAGCAGCAGCAGGACACTTCTGCCTGTGATTAGAGGATCTTTGATTAGACTATTGCACTCTGCCGCATCACTAGTGACCCGATGTTGAAGACTTTGACTGGGGAGTCCAGGTAGCCGATCACGTCGTAGCCGATTCTAGCCTTCATCTAGTGGTTTGAGAAGTTGAAGGATGCCGGCCAGGAAGGGTTCAGTTAAAAAGCTGAAAGGGTACTGGTACTGTCCGGGCATGAGAGTACCCCCCGATTGCACCAATCACTCCATCAGACTTTATGATATCAAACTTCTCTCGGCACCATCTTATCTTGGCCACGTCGTAAGGCCCCCTCCTTAAGTACGTTGGCTTCTTTCCACCTGAAAAGTTGCCATGTTCGTCCCCATCGTCGATCTCGGACAGAGGAGGGAATTGAGCATCGATCGTCTGGTCAGGAGGAGTCTCGATAGGAGGGGCAGGCTGTCGAGGTTGTCCAGGCTATGTATGTGGAGGTTGGGGTTTAGGGAGCCATTGGAGTTGGAAGAACTTGCAGACTTAAAAGCCAGAGAGTTTGAGGTTGACAGAGGCAGCCTGGATAGGAGCACCGACAGTGAGCAGGAGGTTACCATGGACAGGCTCCCCTGCAAAGTAGAACTCCTTGCTGAAAGTGATAAAGATAGAGGCCGCCATTAAAAATTAATTATATCAAAAGTTACACTTTTAAATAGGGTTGGGTTGGGGTTGGGGTTGGGGTTGGGGTTGGGGTTGGGGTTGGGGTTGGGGTTGGGGTTGGGGTTGGGTTGGGGTTGGGGTTGGGGTTGGGGTTGGGGTTGGGGTTGGGGTTGGGGTTGGGGTTGGGGTTGGGGTTGGGGTTGGGGTTGGGGTTGGGTGAATCTTATATGACATGACAGGCCTCAGGCAACTCAATGCGGTCCCAACCTGCTTGAACTGGGTATCTCCTCCTGCACTAGTCACAAGTAGTACACCTATGCTACATCAGCCACCTGTCTACATCTACTTACACCTGTCTACACCTGCTTACACCTGTCTTTACCTGTTTACACCTGTCTACACCTGTTTACACAAAACAGTCAGTAGGCAGAATACTCAATGAGCAGAGTGGGCATGCGTAGAGTCAAAATTGATTAGAAGGAGGAGTGGTCAGGAATGTATGTATATGCAGTAAGAGTGTATTGCAGAGACGGGTATTAAGCGGCAATATTCCCTACAAATGGAAAAGGAGATAGTGCATAAATACTCCTTTTGATCAATGATCCCTTTATAAAGACATGATCAATCAATCAAATCAACCGCATGTGCAGTTCACTCCTTCTTGTTAGATGCTGGTGGAAATCCCTCCTCCTGATATGCGGCTTTTCGTTATCAGCTCAATCAGGGCATCTACCCCATGACCTGTCACAGCACTTACTTACAGCATATACAGCTTGTGACTTTAGCCCATGCTCGAAGCTATGGGTTCTTGACTGCCAGGTCTTTCTTGTTGCCCACCAAAATAGGCGTACAACTGGAGGGTGCGAAATTCCTGATGTCCTCCATGAACTCTGCAAGCCGGGTTGTGTCAGGTGGGTGGGTCATGTCTGCCAGCAGGAGAACGACATCAGCCTTGCGGTAGTAGGAGGATGAGATGCCTCTGAACTTGTGCTAACCTGCCGTATCCCAAATCTGCAGGAAGGTGTGGTCTTTGAGCACCGAGTAGTACTAAACTGCGAGGGTAGGCATAGGGTGGTGAGGCAGTCTGCCAACAGCGATGCGGTTGGCTAGATGGGTCTTGCCCACTCCTTAGTCTCCTACCAGCACAACTCTGCAGGTATTAAGATCAACCATAAAGATCGTTTATGGAGCCGATCACTATCGACGGGTGCTTGTATGAGGGGGGAGGACAGATCATCAGGAACTCACTTACATTGTCGACTGTCCTGAACAAGCCTCTTTACTTCATCAATGTGAGGAATAACCGGCCTAACCCTGGCTTCAACAACCAACTTATCACCCTCTTCAAATGCTTCACTCCCAAACTCCCTAAGAAGAGCACCTGCGAGTATAGGTTCGAGCCGGACTGTCCAGCCTACACAGAAATCATCAGCCATAGTGCAGCCTCCTGCACCTTGATTGCCCAGACCATCCTGCCATTGATCATCAGCAGGCACATCTTAGGCTGCACAGGAGATAGCTCGTTTATCAAGGGTGGCACTCTATGCAGCCATGCGCCTCCTGTCCTGGCCTACCAGACTATCCTGACTCCCCTGCTGGCTGCGATGGGCGTGGAAGTGCACTTCGAGTAGCGTAAACGGGGCTACTATCCAAAGGGCGAGGGTGAACTAGTAATAAAAGTGGGGAAGTGCCTGCCTGTTCTCAGACCGCTCGTTCTAGTCAAGCCAGGAAGAATCTAGACTATCAGGCTGCACTACACCTTGCCCGTTCATCGCAAGGTGGAGGAGGACATCCGCTAGCTCAAGCGCTTCGTCAGGAAGTTGTGTAGGGGGTACTACCATGATGACGACTGGGTGGCTGACTACTAGGAGAAAGTTGACGTGGTGAAGAACTCCAAGTTCCAGGAGGTTTACGCTATCTGCTGTGTGATGACTGGAGCTGATGTCTTCTACGACTGCACAGAATACGCAGAAGGACATGAGTCTTTTGAAACGGTCAATCAACGCGTACTGGCAAATATTGAGGCTGCTGTCTATGGGAATACGTGTTTGGATAAGCACCAGCAGATCAGATGCTTATATATGCAGCCCTTGCTGAAGGAGTGTCGAGGCTGTTGGTTGGTGAGATTACTGAGCACACAAAAGGGTGTCTGTACGTGCTGAGGGAGGTGGCTGGCATCGAATCAAAACTAGAGGAAGGGGTGCTGATGATCGAGGGTAAAGGCCTCCAGCTTTATAAAGAATGAAGCCATTCATATTGACTGCTGAAGCATTCTTTCAGCCCTGTTTTGATTCATCCTTTTGACGGCTGCCATCTTTACCTCTACTGATTCGTAGTTCATCTCTAGAGCCACTTCAAGCTGATCCAGCGACCTGTCTGTCAGCCTCCTCGTTGGTTCTTTGTGGCTGAGGGAGTGGCAGAGGGCATTACGTAGTGCTGTCAGTCTTTGTTTGCTCTACTTGTACAGAGCTTGGTAGTCGATTGGTCCTATGCCACCCAGAAGTGCACGGGAGTGGGTTTGCAGCTGGTGCAGGTCTGTCCTTCTGAGGTACAAACGGTCAGATGACTCCTTGTGCAGCCTAGCAGTTTCATGGCTGAGCTACAGATCGATGTTTGGCTTGATCGGCTATGTCTGCCCCAGCTTGAACCTCTCCCGATGCTTCTGAGTGGCCAGCAGCTGTTTGAGGGCTAGTATTTTTTATTGGCACATGCTACGAAACAGTTGATTTAAGGATGGACATAAGGGGTGGGTTCAAGAGCGGATTTAGTCATCCTTGAGGTTGGGCTTTGTATCACGGTGCTCAGGGCTCAGATCTGCAATGCCCTGTCTAAAGGAAGCCGGACGGATAAGCAGATCAGCGATGGTCTTCACTCCCTCTGGCACCACCTCATCAAGCTGCTCCTTGACAATCCTCTCACGGTTGAAGTACCTCGAAGCCACGAAATAGGCATGCTCTGAGATCTTGAGAGCCACCTCTTTCGGGAAGTTGGCTGGCAAAGGCTCCAGGTAGTAGTAGTTGAAAAGGATCTAAAACAGTTCTCTCTGGGTCTGTGCATAGGGCCCCCCGAGGTAGTATGTCTGTCCTTTGGACTATTCCAGCCTGAGCACGTTTTTAATCGCTTGAGATAGGTCGCGTACGTCGATTGGTTGCTTCTTTGCCTGCAGGTCACAGAAGATTATGTTACGGCCGTACAGCATGTTGGCCTGGTGGTAATACTCGAAAGCGAAGTGGTCGTTTAGTCCGAAGACAGGACAGGGCTTGATGATGGTGGCGTCTGGGTAGATTGAGCGAACCTAGTTCTCTCCTACAAACTTGGACTTGAAGTCATAGGAAGGAGAGTCTTCAGCTGCTCCAGTGGCCGAAAAGTGGATGAACCGCTTGACTCTAGGGTTACGCTTACAGGCCAAAGCGATACGCTGAGGCACCTTGACGTTGATGTACTCGAAGTCAGGATAGTGTTTGAGAGTGTTACGCGGGCCGAGGAGGTTGATGACCACGTCTGAATGCTTAACCATTCTCTCGATGAGGTCCTGGTCGTCGAAGTCCATGCCTCTGTGGAGGTAGGTCCTCTCTGGTGAAACAGTCACTTATTGGGGCCGTCAATTTGAGGTATCTAACATGGTCTGAGAACAAGAAGAAATGGTTATGTGGGTAGACCAGGTCTGAACCCATCTCTCCAATAACACTTCCAATGAAGAACCCCATGAACCCAGTCGCTCCGAAGATGGTCGCAGTCAGTCCTGAATATTCGTCCAGCTACAGCTCCTTCTTATACTCGTAGAAGGCAAGTTCCTTGTTGGGAAGTTGGGCAAAGGTAGCTCGCAATACTCGACTCAACATAATAATCAATGGTTGATACAGATTCCACGGCGGTTGTCGTTGACAACGGCTCAGGGACCACCAAGGCAGGGATCGCTGGTGATGATGCCCCTCGAGCCTGCTTCCCTTCCATCGTGGGCAGGCCTAAAATGCCTGGCATCATGGTGGGCATGGATCAGAAAGATACCTATGTTGGTGAAGAGGGCCCGGCTCAAGCGAGGAGTGCTGAACATCAAATTCCCCATCTCACAAGGGATAGTGAACTCTTGGAACGACCAGTAAAAGATCTGGCACCACTGTTACTACAACTAGCTCAAGGTCACCCCTGAAGAGCACTCCTGCCTTTTGACAGACTCCCCACGCAACCCCAAGGAGCATCGTGAAAAGACCACCCAGATCATGTTCGAAACCTTGAACGTCCCCTCCTTCTACATTGCTACAACCGCTGTGATGTCCTTATACGCTTCTGGACGAACTACGGGACTGGTGCTAGACTCAGGAGACACGGTCACCCACACGGTGCCTATCTACGAAGGATATGCACTTCCGCATGCCATTGAAAGGAGCACTCTTGCAGGCAGGGATCTTAGTGAGCAGCTGCGTAAGTTGCTGAACGAGATAGGGCAGTCGTTCTCTTCTCTGTCTGAGATCGAGACTGTGACTGATATCAAAGAGAAGCTGTGCTATGTGGCTCTGGACTACGAATCCTAGGTGAAATGTGGGGTTCTGACCAGTTTATGAGGAAAGCAACCAGAAGGACAAAAGCTATGAACTCCCTGATGGCCAGCAGATCTCCATCAGCAGTCAACGGTTCCGCTGCCCAGAAAAGCTGTTCAAGCCAGACCCTCACCTTGAAATGAAAGGAATCCATGAACTGACATTCCAGTCCATCATGAAATGCGATGTAGACGTGAGGAAGGACATCTATTCCAATGTGGTGATGAGCGGTGGTTCGACCATGTTCCCGGGGATTAGTGAGCGACTGTCGAAGGAGGTGAACCAACTCGCCCCATCTTCCATGAAGATTACGACTATTGAGCCAAGCGAGAGGAAGTTCTCGGTGTGGATTGGAGGCTCCATTCTGGCCTCCTTGACGACCTTCCAGACAATGTGGATAACCAAAAGTGACTTTGAAGAGCAAGGAGCCACCATCGTCCATCGCAAATGCTTTTGAACCCAGCATTCAATAAATATATCCTTGTCGACTGTCTTATGGCAAATAAAGATATGTAGAGAGGTCATAACTTGTAGCCACAAACCACTCTGCTTTATAGTTCTTGTAGCTGCTGCTCTTCGTTCTTGCCTTCCTCCCATTCAAATGCCACTAGCTGTCCTCGCTCCTTGTAATACTCGCCCACCTAAGACGGCAAGCTGCTGCCTTCTCCTTTCACAGACAAACTCAGCACCAGGTTAGGCCCGTTTGACACCAGATCGTAATTGAGGGCATCCTCCTTATTCATAAGGAAATTGTGCAGCAGACAGCCTCGAGACAGGTTGCGCACCTGCTTGGAATCTAGAGCGATCTGCTCGTAGTCTGAGCCTGAGGGTCGAAGCTGTGTGAAATGGGTGAACAGCTTTTGAATGGCGTTTGGATGGAAGGGTTTTAGGAGGCAGCGAGAAGGACAACAGCATGAGAAGGGGTTCTGAAGGTATCGGTGGCAGTGTAGGTGCAAGTGGGGTGATGGAAATGTGCAGGTATGTTCTGCCGATGAATTTGAGGATGGAGTCCCGACTAGTCAACAGCATACGATAGATATATAAAAGATAGCATTGATGGTGATGATTGATCGGGCTGCCTTTGATTTGGGGACTGCAAAAGTTGTATTACTTATAGGTTGTTAGTATGGAGTCCATCCAGTCCACCATCAAGCATCTCGACCAGAAGAGAGAGCACATTGAAAAAATGCTTTAGAAGGGCAATTCCGTGCTTGTCCTGCAGCTGGGCTCACACTCCTTTAAACTAGGGTTCGCTAATGATCGGCATCCCATCAAGGTCCGTGCCCTCATCGCACGCAAGAAGAATAGTCCACAGGCTAAGACCCCTTCCACATTGGTCTAGAGTGGTGAGCTAGACAGGCTCAAAGCCAGGTTAAGGGAGAGCGGAACCATCAAGATTGAAAGGCATAAGGGCAAGCCTAAGGCTCGGCAGGAAACTAGGGTGTCCTATCTGACTGATGAGCCTAGCCTGAGAAGTGTTGTCCTGTTGGAGGAGGAAGTCTTTTGGGTGGAAAGTGATCCATGCTGGGAAGTGAGAAGACCCATCCGGCATGGGTTCATGGCTAGTGGACATATGGACACCCTCAACGACATCGACCTGCTGATACTGCGAGGCTTGGACAAACTGTCTCTTGCAAGGTCAGGGTGCAAAAAACTAGGTCTGATCTTAGTGCTGCCTGACCAGTTCAACAGACAGCACATAAAGTCCCTAGCTCAGATGCTGTTCCAGAGATACGGGTTCAATCAGATGTATCTCAATCAAGAAAGCGTCCTTTCATCGTTTGCCATGAATGCTCAGATAGCATGTGTGGTTGATTTGGGGTATGCTAAGACGAGTGTCTGCTGCATCAGTGAGGGCATCATCATCCCCAACTCAGTCATCCGCAAAAACTTTGCCTCAAGGATATCGACCTTCTTACTGCTGCCTTGGCGAGGGATCATGCTAGGCAGTTGGATCCTTCTCTTGATACCTCGCTGTTGGGTGATCTGCATCAGTTCGAGCAAATTCGGGAGAAATGTGGTAAGTTCGTCCAGCATTAGGACTACAGTCATAAGCACTTCCTGTTCGAGCTGGTGCGAGCTCGAAGGCGTAGTATGAACTAGCTACCTCACAGTGAGTACATCGTTGAAGGGTGCTGTGGTATCTTCGAGGCTTTGAACATCCCCTGTGAAGATGAGGAAGACAAGTACAGTTGCTTGAACCCCGAGCATGGCCTGTACAGCGACTCAGAAGACTATTTCGAATAATTTTCAGGGGCCTTTTAATCGATATGGATGAGACCCTGGAGCCTGAGATATACGAACCCAGACACTACCTGCCTTTGCACAAGCTCATCCTCTCCTCCCTCCTGACTGTAAAAGACCCTGAGATAAGAAAGAGACTGGCTACGAACGTGATCCTTTCAGGCGGAGGGGCACACATGGATGGGATCACTGAAGTGCTTGAACAACGAGTCAGCAAGGAGATAGCTGGCAAGGAGGAGGAAGCTGGCATCGACAAGCTCGAGTTTGTGGACTTGAAGTAAAACCAGCCCATGTACCTAGCTTGGTGTGGAGGGTCGGTGCTGCCCAAGCTTGACTCGATGAAGTAGAACTGGGTGAAGCAGGACCGCTTTATGGCAGAGATCACAGCAGAGAAGGAGGGCAGGGGTGACAGACCCAGCTAATGGGGTATCAAGCATCTCAAGGAGAAGATTCCTTTCATCTGGTGATTATATCACATCACATGACGTGATATGGTATGGTTATGACCATTGCCCAAGTATCTTGCCATTTTGACTTGTATGAGCCAATAAATAAATTCGCATATGAAGCCGCTTCTCTCTGTCTTCGGCCTAGCTGTAGTCCTCACTGTGCTCACCAGCTTCTACATCATGTACAGGACACGTACTGACCCCGATCTTGTCTGTCCTCTCCATCCTCAGTAACGGATTATTCACTCGTCACTAGGAACTTCCCCAAGCCTGCTTTCACTGCCGAACACCTTCGTAAGTTCAACTACAGTGTGGAGCAGCTAGTCTCCAACTATGTGTAAAGCACCCTCAGCCAGGCAGATTAGAACTCGGTGACCAAGATCGGGATGATGACTTCGGGGAACGTGAACAATGAGGTCAAGCGTCTCTAGGAGCACTTCGCGAAGATTGTGGGGGAATACACCTCGCTGCTCAAGATGTCTGGAGAACTGACTGAAATGAGCGGGTCCTTCTCCAAAATCGAGTGTGATCTTCCCTCTTCTGAGGACTTGCGCCGCAAATACCACAGTCTCACTCTTGCCCAGGAATAGTACAACGCCAGTCTAGCCCGCCTTCCAAAGCTGGACGACAGTATCAGTTTGAATGACCTGCTCTACAGCAAGGCGCAAATCGAGGCCGAACTCAAGGTCCTGCGAAAGAGACTGGCCAACCTGGAGCAGCCAACCAGGAGGAGCTACCTGTACCCTGACGAACGTAACCGGTTAGTCCTACAGAAAGAGGAGATCCTTGATGAGCTGAAACGGAATGAACTGAGGTAGGACTATTAGGATCTGAGCGATGAGCTGGTAAAGCTGAGACGTGAAGGGAACTTGCTTAAACTGCAGATTGAGGAGGATGTGCTAGCCTCCTAGTACAACTCCCTGAAGGATACCATACTACAGTGCAAGGACAACCTGACTGAATACAAGCGGAACCTCACCCAAGCAATCGTGAAGTACAAGTCCAGACTAAACAGCGGCAGAGAGGAGGCCAACAGTCTCAACAGCCGGCTGGACAACCTCAAATCCAGCTTCAAAAACATCCTCCGCTATAACAACAACTTGACCTACCATGCTACCCGCAAAGAACTGGTGGGAGAACTGGTGGGAGAACTGGTCACTCGAAGGGAACGACTTGAGCAGGTCGAACAGCGTATCCGTGAGCTAGAGCAGCAGCTGAGTAAGCTGGAGTAGCAGCAGAGGATACGCTACAACAGGAGGATGCAGCTGCAGAGGGAGCTGAATGACATTGAGATAGAGCTGTTGATGCCAGAAGAGCCGGCTGATAAACATCTGGATGTGGAGGCCACTCGCCGTGACATCAAGGGCAATGAAGCCAAGCTAGACTAACTCGCACTGTCAATACAGGTCGCTCGATCACAACAAGACAGCAGCAAGGCCGACTCTTCCTAGCTGATCGAGTTCAAGGCCAAAGAGGCTAGCTACAAAAGACTAGCTGAAGAATTTACAGGTGGAGTGCTGACCAGTGTATTTCAGGAGTATGCAGAGCAGGGTGCATGACTGCAAGATGACGAGTGCTCATCTGATGCAGAGGCAGAGTGATTTCGAAGGGTTGCGCAGTGCCTTTGAAGAGGGGTGGGATAGGCTGGTTGCTGAAATCCATTAGACCAACAGGACGTTAGAGCCATTGGCCAACTTGTGACCCATCAATGATTATAATGTAATAGAGTGGAGGCAGGCTGGGCCGGAGGGAGCTGTCTCGGATGTTCGAGTTCGTCAAGGAATTCCTCAAGGAAATCGATAGTGCTCCCTCTAGAAGCAGGCTCACCAGCCGCCTCCTCCACAAGTCTCTTCATCTCTTTTTCACCTTCATGTATGCAAAACCCATCTTATTCCAAGCCCCCATCCAGCTACATCTCAACTCAGTGCACAGAGACGCACGACTGGTGTTCGCTGCGTGCTTCTTCCTGATATGCAAGCACGAGAAGTGCATCGAGTCATTCTCAGCCTTCTCAGAGTGCTTTTTGAAGACCGTGCGGATGCGGGCGATGGCTGGAAGAGAGCAGTAGCTAAGGAAAGCGATAGTGGAGCTAGAGTTTGAGGTGTTGAGGGCAGTGGGCTATGATCTGGCCATCACCACCCCTGCATAGATTCTTGAATAGTACTAAACCGCAACTGTTCTCAGCCCACAACTCAGCCATAAGGCTCTCAACCTGCTGAACTCCAGCCTGATGGGTCTCACCAACCTCACGCTATTCTACTAGCCGAATGTGCTGGTGGTGGCTGCTCTGGAAGCATCTCTCTTCTGCGTGGCAGAGGAGAAGCTGGCTGATCAGTGGTGGACACACCCAGTGCTGCAGGGCAATGACCCAGCACAGACCTACGAGCGAGCCAAGCAATGCATCGGGTAATTGAAGAGGCTAAAAAGAGTATGACTGGCAAAGGAAGGACTAATTATTAATTGATTGGGTAGGGGTTGGATCAATTAGGATGGGGTTGGCACAGTATCTATTTGCTGGTGTAAGTGATCAGCCAGTTTGACAGCTCTCTTATCTTGTTGAGGTAGCTCTCGTTCTAGGCCTGTCTCCGTTCCAGGTGGTCTGTCAGCTCTTGCCACACACGACTCACTGAGCTGCATTATTCCTTCAGGCATTTTAGAGTGTGCTCCTGTATGGACAGACTTTGACGGTCTTTAAGTGGGGTTGTTTTCTATCTGAGTTGTTCCACCTCCTCTCTCAGAAACTTGTACTCGTAATCCTTGTCAGCTAGTAAAGCCTAGAGTTCACAGATCTGGTCTTTGGTGCTTCTTCTCTAACTGTTCTATGCTTATGCTTGTTACTGTTGTGCTCGCTTCTCTCCACTTTGCTATTACTATGGTCGTCCCTTCTTCTGCTTTTACTAGTCCCCTTACCTGTTCAGAACAGCTGTCTACCCACACTGGGAAAGCCTGAGTGGATGACTGTCCCCAATTTGCACCTTTCGCATTGGCTGCTAGCAATTCAATGAGAACTGGCTATACTGCCTGCCTACCAGCCCTCCATACCACACGTAAAAGCCTTTTGTCTAGGCCCTAACCAGCACAATAACCTTGTCTGCTCTTGATCCTGCCCCGGAGAGTAGCCCCGGGGCCATGTCGATAAGAGCCGCTCCGATTCCAGCCGTGATAGATTGAAAGCGGAGTGTGATGAGAGCCTAATGTATGATGAAGAGAGAAAGCTAGAGTCGGAAGGTGTTGACAGTATAGTCAGCAATGATCTAATCTCCCACCTACTCGAGCACTCCACTGAACTCATTCTCTCCTTGTCTTTGTAGCTTTAGTGTTCTGATGTCTTGCTTTATGCTCTCCTTTATTGACTCTCCTTTTTATATTCTCTATTTTTATTCGGTTAGCAGCTAGAGCAGTCTGCACATCACTGAGAATGCGACAGGCTCATCGCAAAGGCAGAGTAGGAATATTGCTAGTTGGACTAGTCTGGCTCGGAATGTAGTCACTCCTCGGCCTAGCACTGCTCTTACCACCTTCCATGCACAGTTGAACACAGCCTCAACAGTTTTGCCTTTCAGGCAGCGTGCGATGAACTCCACCAAGGAAAAATTCAAACTCCCCCAGAACTCTTTTTAAAGCTAAGCTTTGTATTCTTAGAAAACTCTTGTCTCCTCATTCACAACGGCAAGATACTCTTGGTACACTCGAAGTATTCTCTCATCTCCACACAAGCGAGTTTTCCATGCTTTGGCCAACCTCGACCCCCTTCCAAACCCCAGCTCTTCTCTCTCAACCAGTCTATTGATAAACCGGAGTTACTCCACACACCACGAGCAGATACTGCATGTGGTTAGTTCGAGAGCTGCCTTAGTGAAATGATAGAAGGATTGCTTGGACAGGCATTGGTCGCAGACTGACCTGCAGCATCTAGCACAGGTCTGCTCGTTCCTGGAGAGAGAGTACTAATGGTCTGAGAGTTCACATTTCTTATGCTTACCCTTCTCACCTGCAGCTGCAGTGAAGGAGGCCAACCATTTAGGCATTATTAGATATGGACAGACAATCAAACTGCACATCTCAGCATCTGCTTCTCTACCTCTTTCTCTAACACCCCGTCCTCCAGCTACTTGATGGTCAGTTGTCTACAGCAGCACACCTTCTGCTTATTCAACACCAGAATGAATGGAGTGAAGGTAGGCATTCCCAACTTGCCCTGATTCGAATGGTGCATTTTGACCACTGGCAGTCCCACTTTAAGCCGCAGAAGGGCCAGCTCAGCAACCTTGCAGAGGAGACAATCTTAGTTGTAGACCATGATGAGTGCCTGATTAGGTGGCTATAAGATAGCAGGAAGTTGAGGAGGAGGGGTTGGACTGCATTCCAAGTAGGGCATCTTGGGGTTGATTGCTAGTCCAAGCAATCGGTCAGCAGTCAAGGGAAGCCCTGTTTTGAAGCGGTCATAGGATACTCTCTCCACCTTTAGAGAAGGGGCAACCTAGATTCCCTCCAGGATATCTTCACAAATAGGGCCTTTGGTTGCAAGGTTGAGGAGTCGATGACTCACCGGGCTATCTGCTATAGCCTCGTTCTGAAACACTGTGGGAGGCAGGAGGGCCACTGGAAAAAAGGCTCCTTCCCGCTCAAAGTAGAGCTGCTGGAATTCTTGAAGTGAGTCGATGATCTGGTTGTACAATTAGCTGTCAAAATGCAGTCCAAAGATAAGCATTTTGGTGCAACCTGAATTTACCAAGGTTTTCTGGTATTCCTGCAATTAACCATGAGATAAGATCTTGCGATACAACAAGCTAGTTTCTTTCTCTATTAGCCTTGCTGTTCGCACCTATAGCTAAAGTGTGCGAGTATAAAAGTACCTGCCTTAAAGCCTGGTGTTAAAGTTATTGCCATTCAGCTATGAAGCTGGCTCCAATACCTTTATCTTCCCGATATCCTGATATCCTAGACTGAGCAGAATGGCATCTTCTTGTCCCTCCACTAGTAAAAAAGCATTCTTCTTCGAACCAGTTTGTTGATGGAGCTGCTAGAAGTCTGTTCTCAGCTTGGTTAGGTCAGCTCTCTTGGAGTTGTGGTAGATGTCACCTTGCTTAGGGGGCAGATGGTGGTCATAGTCAGGTTGTGAGGGGATGAAGGTGACGACCAGTCTTTCAACAGGACTAATACCTTACAAGAGCAGAAGGGGATCATGGGCAAGCTACAACAGACTTCCTTTCTGTCGATGCCGAGGATTGGCACAATAGAACTGGCAGAGGAAGGCAGTGACTATTCCTTTGATTATCATGGTAATGAGATCATCAGTCTCGTTTGGTCAGTCTACAAACCAATATAAGAAGAGCTTTAAAGCCTCTCCCCATTTCTCTTAAACTGAACTTTTTCTACACTCGTGCTAGCCCTGCCTTCCCTAACCGCTAGCCTAGTCCTGGCTAGTCAAGCAACTTTTTCATTGTCTCTCCCCATTGTTCAGCTCGATTCTCTAACAAAAAGCCGGTCTCGCTGTGGACGATGGTTTCAGATGGCCCTCCTGAGTTGCAGGCCAATACTGGCACTTGCATAGCCATTGCTTAGCAAGGCACTATTCCGAAATGCTCGTTTTAAGGAGTGTAAAGGACTGCCACAGCTCCAGCAATGAGCTTCTTTCGTTCTTCATGACTGACCGAGCAAAGAAACTCTACTTTGTCCTTGATGCCGAGTGATCTGGCCAGATCTTTTAGCTCATCCAAGTACTGCACATTTTCAAGGACTGCCTAGTCATAACCTCCAGCCACTTTGAGTGTGCATTCAGGGTTATCAAGCAGGCGAAAAGCGTGGAGAGCCAGATTGATGTTCTTCTTGACTTAAAAGCGGTTCAAGCTAAGGAAATATTTTTTGTCCTGCTTATGACCGGGCTTCTTGCTGAACTCTTAAAGGTCAATGCCAGGAAAAAGAATCTTTGTTCGCACCTGCAAGAACCTGAGGATTTTGAAGTGCTGGTAGAACTGTTGCTGAGTGAAATCACTGTTCACAAGGATTTCATCTGCGAACAATAGGGACAGCTCTTCCCAAAGATCAATCCATAACCGATAGATTCTCTTCAAGAGGCCGGTCCTAGGCCCACTCAATGCTTTATCTGGGAAATGACAGTAAAAGATAACTCTTCTCCCGCATAGCTTAAGGATCGGCACTACTATGCTGACCTGATCCACCACGAACGCTTCATAGTAATGGCTGAAGCATACCACCCATAGCGCACACATCATAGTCCGGATGTAGGCCATCAGAGCATAGAATATCCCGAAGAGGGAGCGGGGGAAGAGATCGCCGTGTTTTTCAACCTGGATTCGACCGTCATGGCAGGGAGGAAAAGATTTGTTGAATCGAGGGGTGAAGATGGTGGGCTTGAACTCTGGGATGAGTGACAGAGCAAGGTTAACTATAAGTTGTTAAGCTCCTCCTAGTCCTAGATCCGGGTGAATGAAGGCAACTTCCATTTATTTTGTATTAAAGAACCATAGGATAAAGATAATCCATTGGCAGTTTGGCTAGGATTATTCTGTAAGCATCATATTGCGAAAGGCTCACTATGACCAACCTTTGTGTATGGAATAAGCAGCATAAATGAATTTGTATAATTTAATGTGTTAAACCTTTAGGTATCCAAAGAAACAAGCACCAAAGGTAATCTGAACAAAGCTATCTTTATTATTCAGATATAAATTATTCGAGTGTTCAGCAGGGCTTACCTATGTTTTACAGCATGTTTATAGCCGACAGAGTCTGCTCAAACCTTCGCTGATCTTCTATCGCTATTTCTGTCACTCTGTGCTGACTGACAACTCGCACACAGAACCAGTACCCTCTGCCGCACTTACGCATGATCTACTGCGACTGTCGAGTTGGCTAGACTATAATTATCTAGCTTAGAGGTATTTCATCATCCGATCGAATCTTTCTTCAGCAGCACTAGATCACTTTTGCTCTGGGATAAGACCAGCACTCTTTAGACGTAGCCTTTAGGAGGCCCCTTTGAAAAGGGTCTAGCTAAGGTCCGTTTTTTGATTGAGTTTGGCAGTCTTTTATAACAATCAACGCCAACAGTCAAAAGCGTTATGTTTTCCCTCCAATGTTCAATTAGAGTAGGTGGAGGTTTTGTGTCCTATATCTGATGGTATTGAACGAGCAGAGGAGTTGAGTTCGTTCTGCATCGTATTGAGTTTAGCCCTACAAAGAGAAGCCCTAGTTTACACACTGCCAAACTCTTTTAGACTTTACTAGGCGATAAGGAATTACAGTGACTAAATGTGGAAAATGAGGTTGGGTAACGAACTCATTAAGTTTAACGAATAAATAACTTATCATTTCCCCTCTTCTATTTTTTCAGGTTTGCGTAGGACTTGCATCTGCTCGCCTACCTGCATGGTCAGTTAATTTAGCTTGACCCTTATCCTCTCACGCTACACTGAATGGCCCTGCTGAGCTGCCTTTGTGATTTCTGGCTTTCGTTACGTAGTGCTTCGATAGTGCTCTACAGCCTCATTATATCATTTTCCAAGAGGCTGTCCTTCTCTCCCCTCAGATCATCAATGATGATCCTCTTTGGCTTTTTGTTGGACAGCTTTTTTTTGAGGGTTGAGTTAGTAAAGCTGTGGTGACTGTTACTGCGACTTCGACTCAGACTACGGTTGTCGCTCCGGTCAGTTCGTAAGTGTAGATTGCTTCTGTAGAGTTGCTAATGCCTTGGCTTTCTAAACTATCTTTCCTTTGATTTGCTGGCACTGCGGCTCATGGAGTTGTGACCGGTTGCGTAGTTTGGTGTGTTTAATCTGCTAAAATTAATCATCGACTCGGTTGACCCGATGGAGAGCCAGCCTAACACCTGATACAAGAGAGGATGGCGCTTTATTAGCCTTCTGCTGTAGATCATTAAAAACGGATCTGTAGGTATTTAATTTAAGCTAAACCGCCTTTGCATTGTGCTAGCTATGGGCAAGAGTCTTATTGACTTTTTTTAGTTTCTTTTCGTATGCTTATAGCTGGTCCAGTAGATCGATCTGACATTTTCTGAGGGATTCTTGTTAGCCTTGATCAGATGAGATCAGGTTTACTTGCATGCTCTTAGCCTGTAGTTATTTTTATACGATGTGAGTCTGGGTGTATTGACAGTGTGTGGGTCTAGGCTGCTATGGCACTTAGTAATGCTTTTCTTGGCCAATCTGTAACTTCAGATTCTTCTTATGGTAGGTCTCTAGATCTTCCTTTAAATTGCTTATCTCTTACTTTAATATCACCTTTTCATGTTCCTAGTTGAAGCTCCTCTCCTCCAGAACAGCCATCTATTTCTGCATCCTTACCTTCTCCACTTACAGCTATCCAACCTTTTTCTTGAGGCTGCTTATTGCTTTTAATAAAGCTTAAGAAGGCTTCTATTCAACAGGGGCATTCCCTCTCTTTATTACAAACTATTGGCCTCGTCGATTTTAGGATTTGTCTGCTGAATGTGGCTAACCTCGGAATGAGACAGGAGCTGGAGTGGTAGAAGGAATTGGAGGTGGCATGGCGAGGCTTTTGTTCTCAATTTAGATCGAGTATGTACTTTTCGCATCTACTGAGCGGTTATTATTCCGCCTTGCACTATTTTCCAACTGCTCAAACTTTTGCAGCTTCTCTTTCGCGTTCTTTATGGACTGAGAAGCGTCCTTTCAAGGTCCTAAGTCTTTGACGAGATTGGCTCCCTCCGGTAATCATTCATGGATATTCAAACACTATAACAGCATCACAATAGTAGCTTTTTCTCATCACAAAATTCCATATTTCTATCTGACCTGCTCGATCATCCGCAGATAAGGAATCTTCTTGGAATAGCTGTCAAAGGTTCTCCTTTCAAGCAGAGGCCTTTGGGTGATGCGGAATCGATTTGCGTTTTTGGTGGTTGAAGCCGGGAATTTGGATCATATCGTTCAGCGATAAATTATCTAGGTTGTTACGGCTTATTTATATGGACCCGAACCTTTGAGCTGGAGAATGAGAAGACAAGCGGACAGGTAATGAGTTTCTGACAGTCCTCCCTTTGCGAATGGAGATGAAGACTGTGTCCTTTATGCAGTTAAAGGAAAGAGATACGCATCATGAAGGTCCTTTAGCTGTGGAATTGTGTGTGAGATAGCGAGATTATTACCGGGGCATATTAAACGTAGATAATTAATAAATATGCATCAGAGCTTTGAGGAGAGGTCTACTTGGGGCTCATCAAATACCAGTCTGAGAGCCTAGTCAACGGTGCTCACCTAATGGATTCTTAGTTTGTTGCGGATCTCGGCTGGGATATCTTTCAGGTCTCGGCTGTTCTTCTTCGGAATTATCACCTCTTTTATGCCTGCCTCGAATGCAGCTATCACCTTCTACTTTATGCCACCCACTGGCAGTACAAATCCAGTCAATGACAGCTAGCCGGTCATAGAGAGACTGCTCTTGCATCTCACTCCAAGAATCAGTGAGAAAAATGGCACAGGCTATCGTTATACCTGCTGACGGGCCATCCTTGGGTGACGCTGCAGATGGGAAATGCACATGGATGTCAACACCTTCGAAGAAGTCTCGCTTGAGATTGTTCTCATTTTCGGTTATTACCAATCGACTTTTTACATAGGCAAGTACAGTCTTCACAGATTATTTCATGACAGTTCCTAGGTTGCCAGTTAGTTCGATCCTGCCCTTGCCAACTGACTTTGAAGTTTCAACTAGCAGCACTCTTCCTCCATTAGGAGTCCAAGCCATGCCAACAGCTACTCCAGCCTTACTCACTCTGTTTGCGATATCATTCTATGGCACTACTTCAGGCCCCAAAATGTCCTATACACCTTCCTAGGAAATGACAACTTTGGTAAAGGAAGTGGAGCCAGCCTGCTTCATCTCTAAGTACTTCCTTGCCACATTCCTACACAAAGCAGCTATTCTCTGCTCCAGCTGTCTAACCCCCGCCTCAAAGGTATACTTCCGATGAGCCTATTAAGAGCAGGATCTCGTATCTCAATCAGTTCATCATTCAATCCGTTTTATTTGATCTGCTTAGGAATCAGATATTTACCTCCTATCTCGAGCTTTTCCTTTGCAGTGTAGCCTGTTATCTATAGCAGTTACATCCGGTCGAGAAAGAGGTGGCTGAATAGTCTCAGTTTGATTGGCTGTGGCCACGAAGATGACGTTTGATAGGTCTATAGGCAAAGCTAAGTAGTGATCTTGTGAAGGTAGAATTTTGGTTGGGGTCCAGTACCTCTAGCAATGCACTTGAAGGGTCACCACGCACAGAACGTGTAACTTTGTCGATCTAATCCAGCAGGATTACAGGATTATTGGGTTTTGCATTTTATGAGGGGACTGCACTATCATCCCTGGCAATGATCCAACATAGGTCCTTCGATGTCCTCTGATTTCAGCTTCGTCATGAACTCCGCCAAGTGAAATCCTGTGGAAGGATCTGCCAAGTGCCTCAGCAATTGATTTGACAATTGACGTCTTGCCTACTCCTGGAGGCCCATGCAAGCACAAGATAGTTCCTTTGGCATTGCCCTTCAAAAACTTGATACTGAGGTATTCAAGTACCCTGCTTTTAATCTTTTACAGGCCTGCATGGTCACTATCAAGAATTAGCTTAGCATTGCTTAAACTCTAGTTATCTGTGGTGCTGCTGGCCCAGGGAATAGACAAAAGAGTTTATATGTACCTGAGGGTCAAGGCCTTTTCAGCCCCTTCCCTCTCCGCACTCAACTTTTTATTCTCCTTTTCAAGTGCCTCCTTGACATGGGCAGGGATGTTAGGGTTTAAAAGGGTTTCTTTGAGAAGGTCAACCTAATTGCTTTTGACCTGATGAAGGGAGTTTTTGGTCCTCGTCTGGAACTATTTCTCCTTGATAAGGTCCTGTCTCACTTTAGACTCGATTTAGTGAGTCATCTTGAGTTGCTATGTTTTGGTGGCAATCGCTTGTAACAGAAGGTTGAGCTTTTCAGCAGGGCTATTCAACTGCAGGAAGTACAGTTTGGAAGAAAGGGTGGTTTCAAACTGACTAATAAAATTGTATAACATTTTATGCAGGCTCTTTTCCTGCTCTAGTCTGTATTTTCTTCCTTCCACCTCATCACTCTTGAGCACAATGGAGTAGTACAGTGAGGCTTCAAACTTGAAGTTTGTTATGAGACTGGCTAGATCATTCTCTATCTCCTTGCTGATTGAATCAGGCAGCACTTCCACTGTGGCGATAAGATAAGGAGATTTTTTTCTGGAAAGAAATTATTCTGAAACGAGCGAAAGCCAAGCCAGATAAAATCCTGAATGAACGTAGTCTCTCTTCCTTATTAAGAAGGCCTCGTACAAACCCTGTTTTCCTCATTGTTAATTTTAACCAGGGTCCCATAGCGAGAATATTGCTCGATGCGCTCGACCTTTGCAGTATGGGGGTTTTAGCGATTGAGATCACCTTCGATGCGAGTGATTAGCCCACACAGAGAGTTGAACTCTTTGACTGATGAGGAGGTGACTGTCGTACTGGTCCTAGTACATGCGCATATGGACCATCTGGTAGGGAAGATGACCCGGTTAGTGAGGGGGTAGAGGAACAGTTGCATGGTCTTATTGCTAGTCATATTATTTCTGAATGAATTAGTCCAGATTGTTTTTCATGTACTCAATTTGATTAATCTGATAAAGAGTCAGTCAATGAATTAAAATCAGATTGGTTGATTGTGAATGGTCAGTTCCTTTTTTTATCATGGTTAGCATGTTTTAATCTTTATTATGTCTGTCAAACTGATTTTGTTGTGCAAGCCCATCTGCAAGCCTTGCTTTGAGGCCAGTTTGATTCTGCAAAAAATAGCTCTCGGAATCCAGGGCTATCATGGAGCCAGAAAAGATATTACAGGCAGAGGCTAATACAAGTAGTTTGAATACCGAGTTCCTGTGCTGCTTCACGGGGAGAAGGTAATCGCCTAGGGACTGATAACTTAGCTCCAGGTCTAATAAATCCTAAGCAAGATGATAAAGAATACCTGATGTAGCACCATGATAGAATTAAAGATGTACAGAGCTTGTTGTAACCATTCTTATTCTGTTTATACCTTCATACACTTTTTACTTGTTTAACTGTGCAAAAAGGTAACAGCAAATAGGTAGACTCTGTTAAACGCCAAGATAATTTATACTAAAATTAATTAAGGATGAAGGAGAGACAGCGTTCCCGATCTAGATAAAGATCAAGGGAGAGAAAACGAAAGAGAGAGCACACTCCTTTCTGGTAATTTACTTCAGATGAAGACCAATAATGAATGAATGTGAATCATAATCTGCAACTAAAGAATAAAATCATCTGCTCTATAGTCATGCAATATGGATATAATGAGAATTTCATTGGAACTCATTACAATCTCACATTTATGTCTATCTACTTCAACCTTGTTTTGTTTATGAGATATAACATTTTTTAATAATAATAATACAGTTTGTTCCTCAATATTCTATTGATTTTATTCATTAACCTTTGTAAGATGAAAAATATTTTATTTGTTCTTCCGATAATGGAACTGGGGTTGGGGTTGGGGTTGGGGTTGGGGGTTGGGGTTGGGGTTGGGGTTGGTTGGGGTTGGGGTTGGGGTTGGGGGTTGGGGTTGGGGTTGGGGTTGGGGTTGGGGTTGGGTGTTGGGGTTGGGGTTGGGGTTGGGGTTGGGGTTGGGGTTGGGGTTGGGGGTTGGGGTTGGGGTTGGGGTTGGGGTTGGGGTTGGGGTTGGGGTTGGGGTTGGGGGTTGGGGTTGGG
>NW_028292064.1:30000-35000 GCF_963383615.2 Lipophrys pholis | reverse complement strand
TTAGTGAATAAATGATGAAAAGCTGCAAATCTCAGATTAAATATAGTGAATTACTAGTTAAAAGTTTGAGTTTGACCTCAGCAGAGTTTATTTATTCACTTTCTCTCCTTCTGCTCCTTCGTTCCAAAAAAGAAAACAAGACTAAAGATCAGTTCAGTAGGACAGTACTAGTATCAGTTCAATGGGATAGTACTAGTATCAGTTCAATAGGACAGTACTAGTATCAGTTCAATAGGATAGTACTAGTATCAGTTCAGTAGGACAGTACTAGTATCAGTTCAATAGGACAGTACTAGTATCAGTTCAATAGGACAGTACTAGTATCAGTTCAGTAGGACAGTACTAGTATCAGTTCAATAGGACAGTACTAGTATCAGTTCAATAGGACAGTACTAGTATCAGTTCAATAGGATAGTACTAGTATCAGTTCAATAGGACAGTACTAGTATCAGTTCAATAGGACAGTACTAGTATCAGTTCAGTAGGACAGTACTAGTATCAGTTCAATAGGACAGTACTAGTATCAGTTCAGTAGGACAGTACTAGTATCAGTTCAATAGGACAGTACTAGTATCAGTTCAGTAGGACAGTACTAGTATCAGTTCAGTAGGACAGTACTAGTATCAGTTCAATAGGACAGTACTAGTATCAGTTCAATAGGACAGTACTAGTATCAGTTCAATAGGACAGTACTAGTATCAGTTCAGTAGGACAGTACTAGTATCAGTTCAATAGGACAGTACTAGTATCAGTTCAATAGGACAGTACTAGTATCAGTTCAATAGGACAGTACTACTATCGGTTCAGTAGGACAGTACTAGTATCGGTTCAATAGGACAGTACTAGTATCAGTTCAGTAGGACAGTACTAGTATCAGTTCAGTAGGACAGTACTAGTATCAGTTCAATAGGACAGTACTAGTATCAGTTCAGTAGGACAGTACTAGTATCAGTTCAGTAGGACAGTACTAGTATCAGTTCAATAGGACAGTACTAGTATCAGTTCAATAGGACAGTACTAGTATCAGTTCAGTAGGACAGTACTAGTATCAGTTCAGTAGGACAGTACTAGTATCAGTTCAATAGGACAGTACTAGTATCAGTTCAGTAGGACAGTACTAGTATCAGTTCAGTAGGACAGTACTAGTATCAGTTCAATAGGACAGTACTAGTATCAGTTCAGTAGGACAGTACTAGTATCAGTTCAAAATAAGGTGAAGAACATAACTCGTGTACTGCCTGATACACACTGAGCATTTCTACTTCTAATTCAATACATTAAAGTTTTGGTCTTAGTCTTGGTCTGGACTGGGTCTTGGTCTGGTGGTCTTGGTCTGGTGGTCTTGGTCTGGACTGGGTCTTGGTCTGGTGGTCTTGGTCTGGACTGGGTCTTGGTCTGGACTGGGTCTTGGTCTGGTGGTCTTGGTCTGGACTGGGTCTTGGTCTGGACTGGGTCTTGGTGTGGTGGTCTTGGTCTGGACTGGGTCTTGGTCTGGACTGGGTCTTGGTGTGGTGGTCTTGGTCTGGACTCAGATTCTCCTCCTGTTTCTGTACTTCTTCATGTTTCTTTGTCTCACAGGCTGAAATGTTCTTTGTTCACTTTCTAACCGCCACATTTTGTGTGTGTGTGTGTGTGTGTGTGTGTGTGTGTGTGTGTGTGTGTGTGTGTGTGTGTGTGTGTGTGTGTGTGTGTGTGTGTGTGTGTGTGTGTGTGTGTGTGTGTGTGTGTGTAGGTTCGACTACCAAGAGCTGCTCCATAACTCCAGTTTCTGCCTGGTGCCACGGGGCCGACGTCTTGGATCCTTCCGCTTCCTGGAGGCGCTGCAGGTGTGTGTGTGTGTGTGTGTGTGTGTGTGTGTGTGTGTGTGTGTGTGTGTGTGTGTGTGTGTGTGTATGTGTGTGTGTGTGTGTGTGTGTGTGTGTGTGTGTATGTGTGTGTGTGTGTATGTGTGTGTGTGTGTGTGTGTGTGTGTGTTGGTAGAGTAGTGGTGGAAGCAAACATGAAAATGCAGTTTACAGTAACTCAGCTCCAGTTTGATATTATAAAGCAGCTCTCAGTCGGCGGCGCTAAAGTTTCTCAGTTTACTTCATCACAGGATTATTGTCTAATTCGACCATCTGAAGCCCTAGAAAAGTATTTTAAACTCCGAATCCGACCGAATAAATTCAGACTCTGTGCAGAAAACTGCAAAGTACAAAAGGTTCCTATGCAGGGAGCGAACAATGGAAGTCCAGACGTGGTAACACACAGAACCAGAGGGAAGCAGGCACAGCCGGTACAATCAGGGGCCATGAGGGAGGAGCACTCCTCACTAATACACACTACTGTGTACGCACTACTGTGTACGCACTACTGTGTACACACTACTGTGTACACACTAGATACAGAGCACTTTCTAAAAGTTGTCTTTGACTCAGAGCAGTTCTGTAAACTAGCGCCAGAAACAGAACGACGGCTTAACGTGGAAACAGGGCGAGCGAACCAGGACTACACGACCAGATAAATAACGTTCTCGTCTCCATGGCAACGTTTTGAATTCGCTGTCCGTTTCCATGGAAACGTCAGAAATGTTGATAACCATGTAGTTAGCATGCGCAGAGCAACGTTTTAAAGAAAGTTGCGTTTCCCCCGTTTCCACACAGAGTCAGAGTGTTTTACAGAGAATATGAAGACGCAGGTTTTCACAAGGAGGGTTTTCAAAAACTTCCACCCTGGGAGCCATTTTTTTAAAAGTGGCATTTTTCACCGGAGAGTTCTTGAATTGTGACGCAACGTTTTCCAGAGAAAACGCTAAACGTCCGTAGCTCTTTGGAGCGTTCACACAGCAACGGTGCTCGGAGCCGCTGAAAACAACTTTTTGAAAACGCCGCTCCTGCACATGCTCAGTCGGGACAATCAGAGCCACGTCTCCTCCGAGGTGTCATGGCTGCCCGTCACAGTGGTGACCTGAAGTCGTGGTGTGAACGTCGCTCGGTCGTCTCGGCGATGTTTCTCATGATTAGCACTAGCGGCCCGTCGCTCAGCCTGCGGCGCTCCAGCTGAGCTCCTCCAATCAGAACGCTCCGGGTCGACGACGGACTTCCTGCCGACACCACAGGCTCTTTGTCCTCCAGAGAAGACAGACTTTCTACACGTCACACCAGTCCGACCCATTCCTCCGCCGTCGTTTTGACAGGAAGTGGTTTTTCTTTTTCTCTTCTAGTCCTTCTTTCAGATTATGTGTGAACTGGGATGTGACACTGCAAGGTGTTTGGACCCATTGTTTCAGATTATAGAGCATCTTCGGCCTCTAATCCAGATTATAGGCATTTCCCTCCCCTAACATCAGATTATAGAGCATCTTCCTCTAACATCAGATCATAGAGCATCTTCCTCACACATACAGAACCACTCTGTCATTTGCGTCACAGTTTTTAATTAAAAGTGATGAGGTTGGATTTTTCCAGGACATTTATTTTGAAAAGGTTTTTTTAAAAGCAATAAAGGAAGTCCAGGCAGCTTCCATTGCTTTTAATTAAACGTCTTAATGTGAAAGAGGAAACATGTTGATGAGGATTCAGAGGACAGACCGATGAAGAGGAGGACGAAGGAGGAAAGCCAGACTAATCAGAGCAGCGTCGACGGGTCACCCGTCCTGAACTCGGCATTTCCTCAATCTCCTTTAATCTCCCGGATTCGCTTGATTGAGAATCCAGTCGGATTTGAACTTTAAATGAAAATACCAGCTCACATAATTCATCCGTTCTTCTTCTCGCTGCTCAAACTTCGGAGTCGTACTGTAAAGAACTGTCGGGGTTTATGGTTGGTTATTAGCATATAGTTACTGTACGTAATAGATTACTAAAAGTAATAAATCACTGGAAATAATTTATGAAAAATTTAAATTATTAATGGAAGTAAACGGTCATTTACTCATTAACAACTCTTAAAGTAATTGAATAATTACTTTAAAAACAAAAAAATGAAAAATTATCAAAAATAATTTTTAATAAAATAATTTATTAATTTGCATAAATTTGTTATTTATGTATTAATAATAAATCGGGGCACCACCAGATAAACTGGAAATAGCTAATACCTAAATATCAGTCTCGTTTGTAAAAAGTTTATTTAAGTTAGTTAATATTTCTGCATAAAATATAACCATCTAAAATAGAATGGAAGGTGTGAGATCCGAGCAGAGACTGTTACAAACCAGTGAATTGTCAATAAATACACAATAAATACACAATAAATACACAATAATCACCAAGAAGCGTTCAATTCAGCTAACAGGCATTTATTAATAAAAATGTATTAATTCATTAATAATTTCAATTTTTCATAAATTACTTCCGGTGATTTATCCCTTTTAGTAATCTATTACTTACAGTAATTATATGCTAATAACCAACCATAAACCCCAACAAACCGATACCACACCCAGTACTCGTACTCGTAAAAGATCCCCGATACCACCAGGCGAGTACTACATGACGTCGAGAACATCCTAAAAAAGTTGCGTTTTCCTCCCGTTTCCATGGAAACGGAGTTGGAGCGTTTACAAAAAGTTGCACCTCATGAGCGACTTCAGTGATTTAGAAAACAAAAGTTTTGCTTTTTTCTCCTGAAAACATTGTCGTGGAAACGAGACTCCATATTTTCTCCTTGAGATTTTTTTCATATATTTTATAAAACACTTTGTGAAAGCAAACGTCTCCTCCACTGCTCCTGGGTCACAGGTTTTAAAGTCCAGTAACCGTTTCTTAGCTCACGTCAATTTGCATAAAATACATATTTATGATCCATAATCCAGGATTGCTTCGGTCGTCTCTCATTTGGGAGGTTGCAGGCTCGATTCCCGGCCTCCCCTATGACGGACTGAGCTGGTTGCTCGGCAACCGTGTGAAGGGGTGAATGTAATCAACAGTGTGTGGCACGTTGATGATTGTATTTACCATTAACTGATACTGATTAACTGATGAAGGAGTGTTTCCTCCTCTTCCTCCAGGCGGCTTGTG
>NW_028292064.1:15000-25000 GCF_963383615.2 Lipophrys pholis | reverse complement strand
ATCATATCATAGAGCATCTTCCTCCTCTAACATCAGATTATAGAGCATCTCCCCCTCTAACATCAGATTATAGAGCAGCTTCCTCCTCTAACACCAGATTATAGAGCATCTTCCTCCTCTAACATCAGATTATAGAGCATCTTCCCCCTCTAACATCATATCATAGAGCATCTTCCTCCTCTAACATCATATCATAGAGCATCTTCCTCCTCTAACATCAGATTATAGAGCATCTTCCCCCTCTAACATCATATCATAGAGCATCTTCCTCCTCTAACATCAGATTATAGAGCATCTTCCCCCTCTAACATCATATCATAGAGCAGCTTCCTCCTCTAACATCAGATTATAGAGCATCTCCCCCTAACATCATATCATAGAGCAGCTTCCTCCTCTAACACCAGATTATAGAGCATCTTCCCCCTCTAACATCATATCATAGAGCAGCTTCCTCCTCTAACACCAGATTATAGAGCATCTTGCTCGTGGTGATACTGCAGATTGTGTGTGTTTCATGTACTGCTATTCAGAATCAGATTAGTTTTATTGTCATTCTACAGGAAAATAATTAGAATATCACGATAAAGTTCAATCTTCTTTCCACTATTCTTGTTCAGGAAGTGAAACCCAAAGATTATAAATATTCACCACATAGAATGAATATTTCAGTCGTTCATTTCTTGAAATCTGGATGATTGTGGCTCACAGATAATGAAAAACCAAAACTCACTGAATATTGTCAAAAAGTTCAACATTGGAATGTCATAGTGTCAAATAAGTAGAAATACATCCACAACGGCGACTCGCCACCATCTTTCACTTCAACTATCCAAAGTGTTTCTGGTGAAGTCCGAGAGGTTACCATGAGTCACAGAATAAATCCCCCCTCTAATCTCTGCCACACTTGGTACGTTCCACTCAGTTTGCCATAAAAGGATTGAGCCCCTCCCACTTCCTGTTTGCTGGTCGGACCAGGAAGCTGCTGGTCAGGAGCAAACAGCCTCGAGCGTCTATGAACAGACTAAGAACCCGGGATGTGAGTATCTTCTGATCTCGGGGTTCGATGTGTAAAAACGACGACGACATTTTTAATTGGAACAAATTAGCTGACCATGCTAGCTGGGCTAGCTTGCCTGGTCGCCGCCGCCACAGTGCTCCGGGGACCGTTTACACGGTGACGAGCGCTTCGTGACTGAAATCCATTGGCCTTGAGGTTTACTTGCTCCTGGTTGTCGGTACGATCCCGATCTCTCCGTTTCCCCGGAGCCTCCAGCCGTTTCACTCGTAGGTCGACTTTGTGCCGCCGGTCGTCCCGGCTGTCCGCCTGCTGACCTGACCTTTGGAAAGCAGCCAGCTGGACGGCGTGAGCCACGCGGCTAATGGACCGCTCGTGTTGGGACCGAGTCGCTCCAGGACAAGAGGTGTCGGGGGTGTTTGGTGTGAAGCCGCTGCCCTCCGGCCCCGAGGACCAGGACGAGGCTTTACAACACGCAAATATGGGGAATAGCAGAGCGGCACGGCGGGCTAGCGCTTTTAATACACGTCTTTTAAAGTAGAACAACTTTGTGAACAAATGATTTTGGAAATTATTAATTATTACTATTATTAATGATTATGATTAACTATTTCAGTTCCTCAGAGAACCTCAGTTCCTCAGAGAACCTGAGGCCGTTGAATTAGAAACCAGTTTGGGGGTGCAGGTATCAAACATAAAGCTGCGAACCAAAACCGACCCAGAAGAGGCTCCGATCCGCCCAGAACACCAAGAAAATGGTTCTGATGAAGAAGAAGAAACGTTCCTTTGTTGACAGCAGAACTCAGTGAAACTGCCTTAACGCCAGCTAACTAGCATTAGCCTGGAAGCCGCGGTGACTTTGTGAAAACACCCAGAATGCAACAGCTACTGGAGCCTTATGGACGGTTAGAGTTCACTGTATTTTGCACCAGATGGTTTCATTAAAATTTACTTTATGTTGAGATTGTAGTAATTTTCTTTAGTAATTGTTTGGTTTTGTGAAAATATTGTCCATGTCGTACTCTGGATATTAATAAAATATCTAAAGTGTAAATTTAAGGGTTTTTATGGCACTATTTTACTGGTCCGTGGAAACTCCAGTGGACTGGGAATATTCCCGGAAGTGGAGACAAAACAGAGGTATATCACACACATCCATTGTGAAAATGATGCAGAAATGCTGAAAACGATGTCGTTTTCATGTTGGGCCACTAGTGGGTGCGGAACCTGGACTAAAAGGGGTTTGGTTGGTTGGTTGGTTGGGTGGGTGGGTGGGTGTGTGGTTGGTTGGTTGGTTGGGTGGTTGGTGGGTGGGTGTGTGGTTGGTTGGTTGGTTGGTTGGGTGTTGGTTGGGTGGGTGGGTGGGTGGGGGTGGGTGGGTGTGTGGTTGGGTGGTTGGTTGGGTGGGTGGGTGGGTGGGTGGGTGTGTGGTTGGTTGGTTTGGGTGGGTGGGTGGGTGGGTGGGTGGGTGGGTGGGTGTGTGGTTTGTTGGTTGGGTGGGTGGGTGGGTGGTTGGGTGGTTGGTTGGGTGGGTGGGTGGGTGGGTGTGTGGTTGGTTGGGCGGGTGGGTGGGTGGGTGGGTGTGTGGTTGGTTGGTTGGGTGGGTGTGTGGTTGGTTGGTTGGGTGGGTGTGTGGTTGGTTGGTTGGTTGGTTGGTTGGGTGGTTGGTTGGGTGGGTGTGTGGTTGGTTGGTTGGGTGGGTGGGTGGTTGGTTGGTTGGTTGGGTGGTTGGTTGGGTGGGTGTGTGGTTGGTTGGTTGGGTGGGTGGGTGGTTGGTTGGTTGGGTGGTTGGTTGGGTGGGTGTGTGGTTGGTTGGTTGGTTGGGTGGGTGTGTGGTTGGTTGGTTGGGTGGGTGGTTGGTTGGTTGGTTGGTTGGGTGGTTGGTTGGTTGGGTGGGTGTGTGGTTGGTTGGTTGGGTGGGTGGTTGGTTGGTTGGTTGGTTGGGTGGTTGGTTGGGTGGGTGGGTGGGTGGGTTGGTTGGGTGGGTAGTTGGTTGGGTGGGTGTGTGGTTGGTTGGTTGGGTGGGTGTGTGGTTGGTTGGGTGGGTGGGTGGGTGGTTGGTTGGGTGGGTGTGTGGTTGGTTGGTTGGGTGGGTGGGTGGTTGGTTGGTTGGTTGGGTGGGTGGGTGGTTGGTTGGTTGGGTGGGTGTGTGGTTTGTTGGTTGGGTGGGTGGGTGGGTGGTTGGGTGGTTGGTTGGGTGGGTGGGTGGGTGGGTGTGTGGTTGGTTGGGCGGGTGGGTGGGTGGGTGGGTGTGTGGTTGGTTGGTTGGGTGGGTGTGTGGTTGGTTGGTTGGGTGGGTGTGTGGTTGGGTTGGTTGGTTGGTTGGTTGGGTGGTTGGTTGGGTGGGTGTGTGGTTGGTTGGTTGGGTGGGTGGGTGGTTGGTTGGTTGGTTGGGTGGTTGGTTGGGTGGGTGTGTGGTTGGTTGGTTGGTTGGGTGGGTGGTGTGGTTGGTTGGTTGGGTGGGTGGTTGGTTGGTTGGTTGGTTGGGTGGTTGGTTGGGTGGGTGTGTGGTTGGTTGGGTGGGTGGGTGGTTGGTTGGGTGGGTAGTTGGTTGGGTGGGTGTGTGGTTGGTTGGTTGGGTGGGTGTGTGGTTGGGTGGGTGTGTGGTTGGTTGGGTGGGTGGGGTGGGTGGTTGGTTGGGTGGGTGTGTGGTTGGTTGGTTGGGTGGGTGGGTGGTTGGTTGGTTGGGTGGGTGGGTGGTTGGTTGGTTGGGTGGGTGGGTGGTTGGTTGGTTGGGTGGGTGGTCTTCATTTATTTTGAACATGTAAAAAGAGATTTAAACTCTTATTTCTAGACATTATTGATAATTTGGCTAGTTACAAAAAGTATTTCTTAGTTCTTGAATTTACTGCATAATCTTCAATAATTCCAAGATTTCTTAAGTATAATTTACTTGTTATGTGGACAAATAATTTCACTATTTTGAAGTAACTTTTAATCACTTCAATATAAGTATTGAGGTGATTAACCTTGTTGCAGTGTGTGTGTGTGTGTGTGTGTGTGTGTGTGTGTGTGTGTGTGTGTGTGTGTGTGTGTGTGTGTGTGTGTGTGTGTGTGTGTGTGTGTGTGTGTGTGTTTGTTTGCAGATAACCAACAGTTTACATGATTTATCTAATGTTCCAGTGTTTCCTGCTTCAGTTTGAATTATTCCTCATGGTCTCACCTAATCTCTCTCTCTCTCTCTCTCTCTCTCTCTCGCTCCTTCCCTCCTCCCTCCCTCCCCCCTCTCTCTCTCTCTCTCTCTCTCTCTCTCGCTCTCTCTCCCTCTCTCTCTCTCTCTCTCTCTCTCTCGCTCCTTCCCTCCCTCCCTCTCTCCCTCCCTCTCTCTCTCTCTCTCTCTCTCGCTCTCTCTCCTCTCTCTCTCTCTCTCTCTCTCTCTCTCTCCTTCCTTCCCTCCCTCCTCTCTCCTCCCTCCCTCTCTCTCTCTCTCTCCCTCCCTCACCCTTCCACTCTCCCTCCCTCTCTCCCTCCCTCCCTCCCTCCCCCTCTCTCCCTCTCCCTCCCTCCCTCCCTCTCTCTCCCTCCCTCCCTCCCTCCCTCCCTCTCTCCTCCCTCCCTCTCTCTCCCTCCCCCCCCCCCCCTCTCTCTCTCAGATAATCCAGGACCGTATTGAGGTTCATGTATCCAGGAGCAGATTATTGTGGAACTCCCTCCCCGGTGGTCTCTACTTCCCTCCCTCAGTTCTCCACCGACCCGTCCCAGTTCCCTTTCTACTACTCCGTCCTGGGTAGGTACTAATACCCTCCCTCTCTGGAGAACCTCCCCAGGTTCTTCAGCGTTCTGGGGCTGCTGCTGTTTTTCTTGGTGAGTTTGCAGAAGGAACCAAGGTCAGTGGGTGACTTCAGTCCTCCTGAGGCCCTCCCAGAGTCCGAGGTGGAGGCCACGTTCCTCCAACAGCGACAACATGTCTGGAATCAGCAGAAGCTGCATGAAGCTGATCACAGTGAGGCTTCGCCCAGAACCCTGAACCCAAATGAGCTGCAATGTTTTGCCAGCAAATATCTGGAGATGTTGTCAGACTCCGGCGGGAGACGAGTTCAGAAAATTAAAGCTGCAGGCGGAGAAAGTGGCTGCATGAGCGTCTGTACGTGGGCGTGTCGGCCGGAGCGGCGCTCCAGAGACTCCAGGCTGTAACTCAGATCGATGTTTGTCTTCCTCTGAGGAACCCTGGACACTGGGGGAGGGGGCGGGGGGACGGGGGAGGGGGGCGGGGGGCGGGGGAGGGGGAGGGGGGGGTGGAGTTTTTGTTTATGCCTCTGCAGTAAATCACTATTTCTGCCGCCGCAGCTCGGGGAATCGCTCGCCGTCAGCGCCGAGCGTGTGACAGTCTCACTCCGCTGCCTCCACATAACTTTTGATGGCGAAGCACTTGCAGCTTCTGCCGACAGTTTGGAAAAAAAAAAGTTTGACTTCCAGCTCGGCGGCGCCCGGCGGCGCCCGGCGGCGCAGCGTGGCCTCAGGTGCCGTAAAACATCATGATGTGACGGCTGAAGCTCCGGCTTTAGTCGGGTTAGGAAATGTTGTGCAGTGCGGCGATGTGAGGAAGTCCAGACGGTTCAGAAAAAACTAATGAACTCCCCGATTGGACTTTTTTCAAAGAGGAACATGTGACGCAATCATAGTTCCCAGATTGTTGCTCTGAGGCGAGAGAAGAAGGTTCCTAAGTTTTCCAGGTGATCCTGAACCAAAATTAAGATGAAAACTATTTACTCATTAATAGAAGTGAAGCGGAGCTGATCGGAGCAGTGGGCCACTCCTTTGTTCATCTCGTGGCTTTTTTAAGCCCGTTTCCATGGAGACGGAGTCAGAGCATTTCCAAAAAGTTGTGTCAACAGTTTCTTTCCCGCCCATTTGTTTCATAAAGACCGACTCATTTCTTCTCCACACGTTGTTTTTAGGAGCCTTCAGGTCGGCTGTCCGGCACATTAACTCTTTAATCACCGCAGTAATAAAACTCCGGTCCGGTTCATCACCAGAACCTCCAGAGAGAAGCACTTTGAAAATCCAGTTTGGAGGCAGAAAGGAAACTGAAAATAAAGTGTGGGAATCTGTCAGGAGACGGAGAACAGACTCCCCTGGGTCTGGTTCTGCAGGTTCTCCCCTGGGTCTGGTTCTGCAGATTCTCCCCTGGGTCTGGTTCTGCAGGTTCTCCTCTGGGTCTGGTTCTGCAGGTTCTCCTGCTCATGCATTTAAAAAGCGTTTTATAAGTAAAGATATTTTTACCTTCACCAATGAAGTTGGCCGAGAAGTTCCATTTCTTCTGCATATATTTGTTTATTGGTTTATATGTTATTAACTTTTTGTAAAATCTACTTTCCCAAATTGCATAAAATCTTCAGAGATGATTTGTCCTCATAAAGACCAGTCCATTCGATTTTGGGATGTTAAGCCTAAAAACTGTGAAATGTCCCTTTCATCTCTTTCATCTCATCAAACTAAATTTCACTTGAAAGGTTCTAGTAATAAAATCTCTAATAAATCTCCCAGAATGCCTTGCAGCCTCTCCGTAACCTGGTTGTTGAGCCGTTTCCATAGCGACGAGCCCTGACCTACCTACTTCGCATCGATATGAGCTAACGGCTATCATGCTAGCAATGCTAACTCGTGTCGCGCTCTCGCACTCTTTGTCGTGCGTTGTGTTTCTATAAGACAGGCAGTCGGTATTGATCCGGGGATCTTTAATGGACAGAAAGAATAAGTTCATCACGGTCCGTGTACTGAGAGCTGAAACAAATAGAATTAACAGGAGTCGCTCACTGCTAAAGCCTACGCCACTAGCATTAGCCACAAGCTAATGTCAAAGTTCTGTCGCCACATAACAAAAGAAGAATGAACAGAAAACATCAGCAACAGCTGGATGGAGCTCATCCTGGAGAGCGTGACAACTAAAGGGCCCTTTTCCCAGCGAGCCACCGGAGGCGCTAGTGAGTCGCTACGACGAGTCGGACCTGAAGGAACGTTTGGTTTCTGCCAGAGACGCCAGAAGGTTCCTGTGACCCCCACAAGGGCGGAGCTTCCATAAATACCAGGAAACCCACCGGGGGGCGCCGTCGGGGGGGTGGGGGGGGGCAGCGAGATGGATGCAGCTACAATAAAGAGCACTCCGGCTCCACTTAGCCGTGAGGATGTTTTCCCTCAGTCCCTAACCTGTGTGTGTGTGTGTGTGTGTGTGTGTGTGTGTGTGTGTGTGTGTGTGTGTGTGTGTGTGTGTGTGTGTGTGTGTGTGTGTGTGTGTGTGTGTGTGTGTGTGTGTGTGTGTGTGTGTGACCCCTTTCGTCTCGTATAGATTGTTATAATCTTCACTCTATTTGCTGACGGGCAGAATCCGACTTCTTGGAATTACTTTTGAAAAGTGTGGAGGAATAAACTCTTCGTCTTTTTGAGGCGTTTTCAACCTTTTTTTAATTTTTATTTTGCTTCTGGTGAATAAATGTAGTAATTGATTTCCTGACATCCTGCATAAAGTGCACTCACATGGAGATGGAGCGTTTATGAAACGTTTCCATGGAGACGAACTGGAAGAGTTTTACTCCAAAATGGCAATGGAGTCGGAGAGTTTTGAAAAAGTTGTTTTCCGTTGTTTCCATGGAGACAAAGTCTTAACATTGTTGAAAAGTTACGCCCGTTTCCATGGAGATGGATTTGGAGCGTTTTCAAAAAGTTGTGTTTTCAGTGGCTCTGAGCACCGTTGTTGTGTAAACGAGGTCTCATTCACACAAACACACTTTGTCACGTAAAAGAGTTTTACAGTTATTTAAAATTGTCACTTTGTCTTTAATACTTTCTCACTTTTAAGATGTGATAAAATCATTGTGTATATTTGTTTGTCTGTGAGATTACTTCAAAAGTACTGCACAGGTTTTGTCTAAAGTTTCACCTCCAGGTAGATTCAGGCTCGGCAGACCGTTGTTATTGTCTCTACTGTCTCATGAGCAGGACAACTTTTCACACACACACACACACACACACACACACACACACACACACACACACACACACACACACACACACACACACACACACACACACACACACACACACACACACACACACGCTGAGCAGTGCAGAGCGACGTTCACCTGTTGGTTTCATTATAGAAAGAAATCAGCAGGACGAGACTCGGAGCGAAACCGTTCAGGAGGAGGCGTGTTTACTCATGTTCAGTCATGTGAAGCCGGGGGGGGGGGGGGGGGGGGGGGGGGGGGGGGGGGGGGGGGGGGTGTCGGGGGGGGGGGGGTGGGGGGGGTGGGGGGGGGGGGGGGGGGCACTGTCATAAAGACGGATGACGGCTGCAGCAGAGAGACACTGTGTGTCCAGTTAACTGTGATGGAAAACTACATCTGCTCTAATAAATACAGCTCACCTGTGTGTGTGTGTGTGTGTGTGTGTGTGTGTGTGTGTGTGTGTGTGTGTGTGTGTGTGTGTCTCTGCAGGTAAAAGCCCGCTGCAGCAGTTCACGGCTGTGATCCACTCAGTGACTCCTCTGCAGGCTCAGATCTCCCCCGTGGTGAAGCTCATCATCGCTGTAGCCAAGTCCAAGTTCTGTGCACAGGTGGGGTGTGTGTGTGTGTGTGTGTGTGTGTGTGTGTGTGTGTGTGTGTGTGTGTGTGTGTGTGTGTGTGTGTGTGTGTGTGTGGAACCTGCAGGAAACAATATTTTCAAATGTAATTTTTCAAATACAAAGCCGAGGAGAAACAATCCAACAAATACTTTCAGGATGAAATAAATGTGTAAACAATGGATGGATGATGGATGATGATGGATGGATGGATGGATGATGGATGGTGGATGATGGATGGTGGATGGTGGATGATGGATGGTGGATGGTGGATGATGGATGGTGGATGATGGATGATGGATGGATGATGGTGGATGATGGATGGATGATGGATGATGGATGATGGATGGATGATGGATGGTGGATGATGGATGGTGGATGATGGATGATGGATGATGGATGATGGATGGATGATGGATGATGGATGGATGATGGATGATGGATGGATGATGGATGGTGGATGGTGGATGGTGGATGATGGATGATGGATGATGGATGGATGATGGATGGATGATGGATGATGGATGGATGATGGATGGTGGATGGTGGATGGTGGATGATGGATGATGGATGGTGGATGGTGGATGATGGATGATGGATGGATGATGGTGGATGATGGATGGATGATGGATGATGGATGGATGATGGATGGTGGATGATGGATGGATGATGGATGGTGGATGATGGATGATGGATGGATGATGGATGATGGATGGATGATGGATGGATGATGGATGATGGATGATGGATGGATGATGGATGATGGATGATGGATGGATGATGGATGGATGATGGATGGATGGATGATGGATGATGGATGGATGGTGGATGATGGATGGATGATGATGGATGATGGATGGATGATGGATGGATGGTGGATGATGGATGGATGATGGATGATGGATGGATGGTGGATGATGGATGGATGATGGATGGATGATGGATTTATTTGCAGTTTTACGAATGTCTATGAATAATGAATATAAATTCAACTTGTAAAATCCAAAAGTTTATTTTCATGTTATTGTTTTTATTTTTGTTTATTTGACTATAAATAGTACAAGGATCATATTGATATATTGGTAAATATTTGTAATTATTCTGTTCCATTACAACACATTTCAAAATATATACGCAAGTCTTAGTAGCAGTAAATATATTTTATATGTTTTAGTTTTGTTAACATAATTGTTGTTGTTCTGTACTACTATAACTAAACTATTGATATAATAATAATATTCCGCTAATCAATCATATCATATTTTGAAAATTGTGTATATTTTTAAGAGTTTGACTTTCTTATATACTTCAATTTATTATTATTATTTTTAGTAGTAGTAGTATTAATAGTAGTAGTAGTATCATTGATTCATTTGATGTAAAACCTAAATGGTTAGACATAGCATAGTAGTCATTTCTGGAGAAAG
>NW_028292064.1:0-10000 GCF_963383615.2 Lipophrys pholis | reverse complement strand
ACCTCCTTGGTATCTCCTTGTATCTCTTTCGTACCTCCTTGGTACCTCCTTGGTATCTCCTTGGTACCTCCTTGGTACCTCCTTGGTACCTCCTTGGTACCTCCTTGGTATCTCGTTGGTACCTCCTTGGTACTTCCTTGGTACCTCCTTGGTACCTCCTTGGTACCTCGTTGGTATCTCGTTGGTACCTCCTTGGTACCTCCTTGGTACCTTGTTGGTACCTCCTTGGTACCTCCTTGGTACCTCCTTGGTACCTCCTTGGTAGCTGGTGTCACGGCGCTGCAGATAGCTCCGTGATCTTTGACTTTGGATTGTAATTTACAGACATCGAGACCTAAAAGCAGAGCAGATATCTCCAGACTCTTGAACCGGCAAATATAAAGAGAGGAAATGAGTGAAAGGAGAGAAAGAGCCACAGAGATAAGGCCGAACCACAGGAGGTCTGGGGGATCTAATCTCTGTCCAGAGGCAAAGGGAGCTTTGACACCATGAAGCCGGTGGGGGTGGGGGTGGGGGGGGGGGGGGGGGGGGGTTAGATAAATTCATCCTGTCCCAGGAGTTTAAGGCCACATCTCTGAATAAAAGGAGCCGGCAGGTGAGAGATGACAGAGGAGAGCCTGAATGAGAGGGAAGTGTGTGATACAATTAACCAATTCCATCCATGAATGGGTGAAGGAGGAGAACCTCAGATGGCGTCTCATTTGGAGCAGAACGTGATCGGTTCTCATCACATTCCTGACAAATACGCCAATGTGATTGATCGACATTTAATTCGGTGGGAGGAGTTTAAACACTGAATATTAACCTGCACTAGACTGGAGCTAAAGTGTGATGAAGTCCTGAAGACGCTCTGAGGGACGCTGGGACGCGTTGATGGTTTCATCAAAGCATCTGGGAAATTCAATTTAAGCCCGTTTGAATCATTTAGTAACACGACTGTGTCGAGACGGATGAGAATGATGAGCATGTCGGGAATTTATTGCCGTAAAAAGCAAACAGTGTTTTTCCTGAGGCGGCTGACTCAGTCCTCCACCGCCTGACCCCGTCCCGACTGAACCAATCACCTGCCTGCTCATCAGAAGGCCACCGTCCAAACAAAACCAACGTCTGTGCCAAAGAGCTCCGACTTCCAGCAGCAGTTTAATTCAACTCTTCACATGGCGCTCTCAAATGATGGGGGGGGGGGGGGGGGGGGGGAGGGGGGAGGGGCGGGGGGGTGGGGGGGATGTCACGCTTAATTTCTTGATTAACTTCCATCGCCTGCGTTCATCAGCTCATTAGGACGAGAAGCTCGAGGATATTTGTGGTCTTACTTGTGAATTAAGCCTCTGATTACCCCCCCCCCCCCCCCCCCCCCCCGTGCCCCCCCAGGGGCAGGAATTCAATCTGCTTCATGGATCCGTGTAAAAATGTCAGTAGTGAAACATGAAAGTTCACTGCAGTGACATGAAATGAGTTGATTAGAGAAAAAGACCGAGGAGGGAAAGACGAGCTAACCCGCTGCGTCGCACCGGTACGGTTAACGTTAAGCTGCGTCACACCGGTAAGGTTAACGTTAAGCTGCGTCACACCGTTAAGCTACGTCACACCGGTACGGTTAACGTTGAGCTGCGTCACACCGGTACGGTTAACGTTAAGCTACGTCACACCGGTACGGTTAACGTTAAGCTGCGTCACACCGGTAAGGTTAACGTTGAGCTGCGTCACACCGGTAAGGTTAACGTTAAGCTGCGTCACACCGTTAAGGTTAACGTTGAGCTGCGTCACACCGGTAAGGTTAACGTTGAGCTGCGTCACACCGGTAAGGTTAACGTTGAGCTACGTCACACCGGTAAGTTTAACGTTGAGCTGCGTCACACCGGTAAGGTTAACGTTGAGCTGCGTCACACCGGTACGGTTAACGTTAAGCTACGTCACACCGGTACGGTTAACGTTAAGCTACGTCACACCGGTACGGTTAACGTTAAGCTGCGTCACACCGGTAAGGTTAACGTTGAGCTGCGTCACACCGGTAAGGTTAACGTTAAGCTGCGTCACACCGGTAAGGTTAACGTTGAGCTGCGTCACACCGGTAAGGTTAACGTTGAGCTGCGTCACACCGGTAAGGTTAACGTTGAGCTGCGTCACACCGGTAAGGTTAACGTTAAGCTGCGTCACACCGGTAAGGTTAACGTTAAGCTGCGTCACACCGGTAAGGTTAACGTTAAGCTGCGTCACACCGGTAAGGTTAACGTTGAGCTGCGTCACACCGGTAAGGTTAACGTTAAGCTGCGTCACACCGGTAAGGTTAACGTTAAGCTGCGTCACACCGGTAAGGTTAACGGTGAACGGTGCAGGACATTGGAGGGGATTAGTGAAGCTGCTCTTTTACTTTTAACATTAAAACTCCTGAAAACTGCGTCTTCCTGTCATAGAGTTTCACTTTATTCATTCAAGTCAGTGTTTTCAAAAGGAGCAGGTCAATCTATATATATTTGTTGGTTTTATTCTATATGCACATGCAGCAAATCCAAATCAATTCAGTTATTGATTCGCAGCATTTTACTTTACGATACTTCATCTACTTTACGATACTTCATCTACTTTACGATACTTCATCCACTTTACGATACTTCATCCACTTTACGATACTTCATCTACTTTACGATACTTCATCTACTTTACGATACTTCATCTACTTTACGATACTTCATGCACTTTACAATACTTCATCCACTTTACGATACTTCATCTACTTTACGATACTTCATGCACTTTACGATACTTCATCTACTTTACGATACTTCATGCACTTTACGATACTTCATCTACTTTACGATACTTCATGCACTTTACGATACTTCATCCACTTTACGATACTTCATCCACTTTACGATACTTCATCTACTTTACGATACTTCATCCACTTTACGATACTTCATCCACTTTACGATACTTCATCTACTTTACGATACTTCATCCACTTTACGATACTTCATCCACTTTACGATACTTCATCCACTTTACGATACTTCATCCACTTTACGATACTTCATCTACTTTACGATACTTCATCTACTTTACGATACTTCATGCACTTTACGATACTTCATCTACTTTACGATACTTCATCTACTTTACGATACTTCATCTACTTTACAATACTTCATCCACTTTACGATACTTCATCTACTTTACGATACTTCATCCACTTTACGATACTTCATCTACTTTACGATACTTCATCCACTTTACGATACTTCATCTACTTTACGATACTTCATCCACTTTACGATACTTCATCTACTTTACGATACTTCATCTACTTTACGATACTTCATGCACTTTACGATACTTCATCTACTTTACGATACTTCATCTACTTTACGATACTTCATGCACTTTACGATACTTCATCTACTTTACGATACTTCATCTACTTTACGATACTTCATGCACTTTACGATACTTCATCTACTTTACGATACTTCATCTACTTTACGATACTTCATGCACTTTATGATACTTCATCTACTTTACGATACTTCATGCACTTTACGATACTTCATCCACTTTACGATACTTCATCTACTTTACGATACTTCATCTACTTTACGATACTTCATCCACTTTACGATACTTCATCCACTTTACGATACTTCATCCACTTTACGATACTTCATCCACTTTATGATACTTCATCTACTTTACGATACTTCATGCACTTTACGATACTTCATCTACTTTACGATACTTCATCTACTTTACGATACTTCATGCACTTTACGATACTTCATCTACTTTACGATACTTCATGCACTTTACGATACTTCATCTACTTTACGATACTTCATCTACTTTACGATACTTCATGCACTTTATGATACTTCATCTACTTTACGATACTTCATGCACTTTACGATACTTCATCCACTTTATGATACTTCATCTACTTTACGATACTTCGTCTACTTTACGATACTTCATGCACTTTACGATACTTCATCTACTTTACGATACTTCGTCTACTTTACGATACTTCATCTACTTTACGATACTTCATGCACTTTACGATACTTCATCTACTTTACGATACTTCATGCACTTTACGATACTTCATCTACTTTACGATACTTCATCTACTTTACGATACTTCATGCACTTTACGATACTTCATCTACTTTACGATACTTCATCTACTTTACGATACTTCATGCACTTTATGATACTTCATCTACTTTACGATACTTCATGCACTTTACGATACTTCATCCACTTTACGATACTTCATCTACTTTACGATACTTCATCTACTTTACGATACTTCATCTATTTTACGATACTTCATCCACTTTACGATACTTCATCTACTTTACGATACTTCATCCACTTTACGATACTTCATCCACTTTACGATACTTCATCCACTTTACGATACTTCATCTACTTTACGATACTTCATGCACTTTACGATACTTCATCTACTTTACGATACTTCATCTACTTTACGATACTTCATGCACTTTACGATACTTCATCTACTTTACGATACTTCATCTACTTTACGATACTTCATGCACTTTACGATACTTCATCTACTTTACGATACTTCATCTACTTTACGATACTTCATGCACTTTATGATACTTCATCTACTTTACGATACTTCATGCACTTTACGATACTTCATCCACTTTATGATACTTCATCTACTTTACGATACTTCATCCACTTTACGATACTTCATCTACTTTACGATACTTCATCTACTTTACGATACTTCATGCACTTTACGATACTTCATCTACTTTACGATACTTCATCTACTTTACGATACTTCATCTACTTTACGATACTTCATGCACTTTACGATACTTCATCTACTTTACGATACTTCGTCTACTTTACGATACGTCATCTACTTTACGATACTTCATGCACTTTACGATACTTCGTCTACTTTACGATACTTCATCTACTTTACGATACTTCATCTACTTTACGATACTTCATGCACTTTACGATACTTCGTCTACTTTACGATACTTCGTCTACTTTACGATACTTCATCTACTTTACGATACTTCGTCTACTTTACGATACTTCATCTACTTTACGATACTTCATCCACTTTACGATACTTCATCTACTTTACGATACTTCATCTACTTTACGATACTTCATGCACTTTACGATACTTCGTCCACTTTACGATACTTCATCTACTTTACGATACTTCATCTACTTTACGATACTTCATGGAGTTTTGGTGAATCGGAACCGTAACACATCCGTTTTACACCAGAACCTCTAATGGGTCCGATCATCTCAAACCTTATAAGCATCATATATCCTGTGTAGAGTTGCTGGTTTGAAACCTCCCTTCCTATAAATCGCTGCCTTTTCTTTGTACGCAGGTAAATTATTCAGGCTTTAATAACGAGTCACTAACAGGTCACTGATGGATCAGGGTCCACTGGATCAGGGTCCACTGGATCAGGGTCCACTGGATCAGGGTCCACTGGGCTCTCACTCAGCAGGGGGCCAAACTAACACAGAACTTCCACTTCGGACTCTAAAGAGTTTCTTGCTGTAACGAAGCGTTTCAGATAAATGCAGTGACGTCTTGATGTGTGTTTCCCTCCGTAGACCATGAGCAGTCGGTTCTACCCCCACGACGTCATCCAGACCGATGCCGTCCTCAGCCTGGACGAAGACTCCGTCCTCTCCACCAACGAGGTGAGTGGCTGAGAGCTTATCGACCGACCGCTTCACGTCTGGAAGAACACGTGATGGTTAGAAATGAAGTGGGGATCAGATTTAACCCCTGATCAACCTCATGAAGCAGGAAAAGCTTCAGACCGAAGCTGGACCGTTTGGCTGGACCCTCTAAACCACCTGGATTCCTCAGACCTGACGAAGACCCCTAAACCGTAGGACAGACTCATGAGACCAGACTGCTGAAGGAAGAACCAACGCTACATTCCTGGTTTAGGTGCACAGACATAAGGAGAGTCCATCAGAACCAGACGTACCACACAAACAGCAGACCTCAAGGTGGGCCCATCCCCGGTTTGTTGACGTCTCAGCGTCCCAGAACCTCCTGAAGGTTCCCGAGGCTTCGTGTCACAAGATCCCGTTTGTCCTCTGGATCTCTGCACATCTGGATTCTCTGAGGAAAAAGCTTCAGTTCCACTACATCCAGACTTTCTCCAGGATTCAAGACTCAGATGTTGATGTTCTGGCTGGAGCTGCCACCATCTTGGATATCCCACAATGCCTTGGGGCAGGTTTCCCAAGATGGCGTCAGTCAGTTTGATGGTTTGTCTGGAAACTTCTGGACTTTGGTGGATTGAGGAACCTGCAGGCTGGAATGAGAGGAGAGGTTCTGGGTTTGGTTTGGTCATAACTTAGTTTCCAGTGTGTTAAAGTTCTCCTCCTCCTGTTCTCCTCCTCCTCCTCCTCTTCACCTCCTCCTCCTGTTCTCCTCCTCCTCCTGTTCTCCTCCTCCTCCTCCTCTTCACCTCCTCCTCCTGTTCTCCTCCTCCTCCTGTTCTCCTCCTCCTCCTGTTCACCTCCTCCTCCTGTTCTCCTCCTCCTCCTGTTCACCTCCTCCTCCTGTTCACCTCCTCCTGTTCACCTCCTCCTCCTGTTCCTCCTGTTCTCCTCCTCCTCCTGTTCTCCTCCTCCTCCTCCTCCTCCTGTTCTCCTCCTCCTCCTCCTGTTCTCCTCCTCCTCCTCCTCCTCCTGTTCTCCTCCTCCTCCTCCTCCTCCTGTTCTCCTCCTCCTCCTCCTGTTCCTCCTGTTCACCTCCTCCTCCTCCTCCTGTTCTCCTCCTCCTGTTCACCTCCTCCTCCTCATGTTCACCCCCTCCTCCTCCTGTTCTCCTCCTCCTGTTCTCCTCCTCCTGTTCTCCTCCTCCTCCTCCTGTTCTCCTCCTCCTCCTCCTCCTCCTCCTCCTCCTCCTGTTCTCCTCCTCCTCCTCCTCCTCCTCCTCCTCTTCTCCTCCTCCTCCTCCTCCTCCTCCTCCTGTTCTCCTCCTCCTCCTCCTCCTCTTCTCCTCCTCCTCCTCCTCCTCCTCCTCCTCCTCCTCCTGTTCTCCTCCTCCACCTGGTCTGGTCGCTCCAGAAACCTTCAGATATTCTAAGTTTCTAGCTCCTCCTTGATTTTCCTCATTTGAATATTGGATCATAGGAGCTACATTCAGAATCTGCTGTGTCTGTGTGAGCTGGACTGGCTCCGCCCACACATGCCCATCTTGGGAAGAGGAGGAAGTACTTCCTCTGGTGGTGCCATGTGCCAGAGCAGAGCTGCCTAATTGTGGGAGGAGTCAAAGGGAGGGCCCTACCTTGATTGGGATTGGCTAAACCCCCGATGACACTATATAGGGTTTGATCTCTGATTGGCTGCTTGGAGCAACACACTTTTTAAAACCTGAAACAAGCCAGAGATAGAGAGGACAGACTGTCTTCACTTCTGGGACGTCAGTCCAGGTATGGGGACGGTTAGAAAGGGAAGTTAGGATAATATGAGCCTTTAAACTTGTGTTGTGCTTTTGGCCCTTTGAACTCATTACGCTATGAAAGTTTTCCATTTTCACGTGAAACTAAATGTACTAAGACAGAAATAGGTCTCCGATATCAACAAGAAGTACCTTAACTTCTGGACTATTGGGCACCTGAATATAAGACGCACCCTCCAAATTTAAAAAGAAAAAGAAAGGTCAGAGTTCCGTGATGCACCTGAACGCATCACCCATGTACTGGTGACATGAAGCCCGTTGACCTGTCAGGGTTCAAAGTGTGTGTAAATGGTGGGGGCTTATAGTCCAGACATTACGGTAATCCAAACTAGCCGTGTAGGGGAGGTGCTGATGGAGAACATTTCCAACTCATCCTGCAGTGAGTGAGCGTCTCCCCGTGGCCACGTTGAGTCGGCCGGTGGCAAAAGGTGGAGACGTCTTAACGCAGTATTGATCCTCACAGAAATGAGCCGGCGTGTCGAAGCGCAGTCATGAATACTGTTGATTCTAAATCAATGGAGGAGGTGTGCCACTCTATAGAGCAGCAGCAAAAAGGATCGGAAGGAATTCAACTACAGAGTGAAACTGAAAACTAAATCAACTTATAATCTGATGGTAGAGGAGGAAGATGCTCTATAGTCTGATGGTAGAGGGGGAAGATGCTCTATAGTCTGATGGTAGAGGAGGAAGATGCTCTATAATCTGATGGTAGAGGGGAAGATGCTCTATAGTCTGATGGTAGAGGAGGAAGATGCTCTATAGTCTGATGGTAGAGGGGGAAGATGCTCTATAATCTGATGGTAGAGGAGGAAGATGCTCTATAGTCTGATGGTAGAGGGGGAAGATGCTCTATAGTCTGATGGTAGAGGGGAAGATGCTCTATAGTCTGATGGTAGAGGAGGAAGATGCTCTATAGTCTGATGGTAAAGGAGGAAGATGCTCTATAGTCTGATGGTAAAGGAGGAAGATGCTCTATAGTCTGATGGTAGAGGAGGAAGATGCTCTATAATCTGATGGTAGAGGAGGAAGATGCTCTATAGTCTGATGGTAGAGGGGGAAGATGCTCTATAGTCTGATGGTAGAGGGGGAAGATGCTCTATAGTCTGATGGTAGAGGAGGAAGATGCTCTATAATCTGATGGTAGAGGAGGAAGATGCTCTATAGTCTGATGGTAGAGGGGGAAGATGCTCTATAGTCTGATGGTAGAGGGGAAGATGCTCTATAGTCTGATGGTAGAGGAGGAAGATGCTCTATAATCTGATGGTAGAGGAGGAAGATGCTCTATAGTCTGATGGTAGAGGAGGAAGATGCTCTATAATCTGATGGTGGAGGAGGAAGATGCTCTATAGTCTGGTAGAGGAGGAAGATGCTCTATAATCTGATGTTAGAGGAGGGAGATGCTCTATAGTCTGGTAGAGGAGGAAGATGCTCTATAGTCTGATGGTAGAGGAGGAAGATGCTCTATAGTCTGATGGTCGAGGAGGAAGATGCTCTATAGTCTGGTAGAGGAGGAAGATGCTCTATAGTCTGATGGTAGAGGAGGAAGATGCTCTATAGTCTGGTAGAGGAGGAAGATGCTCTATAGTCTGGTAGAGGAGGAAGATGCTCTATAGTCTGATGGTAGAGGAGGAAGATGCTCTATAGTCTGATGTTAGAGGAGGAAGCATTTTTCCCCACAGAGGTTTTTTACAAAGCGGTTTTCTTGTTCATGTTTTTTAAAAGTTACAATCCTCCGTTTCCTTGGAGAAATAATTCGGAGCGTTTTTCAAAAGTGTGCGTTTACCAAGAAAACAGAATCCAAGTGTTGTTTTCTAAAAGACGCCTTTTTTCCCCGTTTCCAGGGAGACTTTCTAAAAGTTGCATTCTCAGTGACTCTGACCTGTAAACCAACCCTCAGAATAGAACCAAAGCTTTTTGGTTCTGGTGTGAAGATGTCGCCGTGGTAACGGGGCCAAGCTGTTAATGTCACTATGATAATGAGATGAGGTGAGACAGAAATACCAGGAGGATGAGAAAAGTTAAGAAAAGTAAGAAAAGTTAAGAAAAGTTAAAGAAAAGTTAAGAAAAGTTAAAGAAAAGTTAAGAAAAGTTAAGAAAGTAAAGAAAGTTAAGAAAAGTTAAGAAAAGTTAAGAAAATTAAGAAAATTAAAGAAAATTAAAGAAAATTAAAGAAAATTAAAGAAAATTAAAGAAAATTAAAGAAAAGTTAAAGAAAATTAAAGAAAATTAAAGAAAATTAAAGAAAAGTTAAAGAAAATTAAAGAAAATTAAAGAAAAGTTAAAGAAAATTAAAGAAAAGTAGAAAAGTTAAAGAAAATTTAAGAAAAGTTAAAGAAAAGTTAAAGAAAATTAAAGAAAATTAAAGAAAAATTAAAGAAAAGTTAAAGAAAATTAAAGAAAAGTTAAAGAAAAGTTAAGAAAAGTTAAAGAAAACTAAAGAAAATTAAAGAAAAGTTAAAGAAAATTAAAGAAAATTAAAGAAAAGTTAAAGAAAAGTTA